>NC_087169.1:2237500-2245000 GCF_035594125.1 Scylla paramamosain
AAGGAAAGCTGCTGTAACTCTCAGAGGACAAGACAATGCGAGGCGAGGCAAGGCAAGACTGTGTAAAGCAAGGCTGAGCATGTTTCAGCAACTCTGAGGCGTCTTGCACACCAGGGGCCGCCGACTAGCCATAAAGCAGGGATGAGACGCGACGCAAAGCGGATCATCTCTGTCCGCTCTGGTGCCTACGAGGACCAGAATTCCCGGCTTAGAATGATGCAGCTCTTGGCTAGCGTCACAGTGCGTCAGGTACGATTAAATGTTAAGAGGACACGACACTGTGCAGGTGCCCCACTGAAGATGTCAACGAGTCCACATAATTATTCTCATATCTATAAAGCGAATATATATATCAATGCAATGAAAATAATGAACTGTTGTGTATTAAGAGTTCAATAAAACAAGAATTGACGTGTGATAGGTGGAGGTAACAAAGATTGAGAACTGAGATCTGATAGGTGGGGTAACTGTCCCACGTTTCCTTTTGTTCTTTCTGAAACAACAGATTATGACATCACTATTAAAATCACTTAATCTGTCAGACAAAAGCGGATAATACCTGATTTTCTTTCTTTCTATGCTACAGAACAATTCAAGATGCTATAGCAGAAAATTAAGTGTCGAAAAGTTCCAAATGATTGCAGAAAAATACTCAGCAGAGAAAGGATTAATATATTAAAATATAATGACAGACGAATGTAACATTCTTAGTAATGAGCTTGTTACTGCTGAGTCATTACGGAGCCTCAAAAGAAGATCAGACAGATTTATGGATGAGGATGATAAGTGGAAGTAGATATGCATGTTTCATACAGGGAGTACCACGTGTAGGCATGATGTCTCCTTGCAACTTCCATTATTTTCCAATAATCTTACATCCTTATGAACCATATTCCGAAACAATTTTGCGCGCATCTCGACTACTTTCAATAAGTTCTAGGGATGTTTTTACGGTTTTAGTAACTGATTAACAAGATTTCTACATTATTAATTGAAACACTCTTGAGAACCCGACTAATCATCTCTGTGGTGAAGTTACACGGGTTTTACGTTTCTAGTGGCAGACTAACGAGGGTTCTACGTTATTAGTTGGAGAAACTTTCGTGAGAATCCGACTCATCCTCTCTGTGCCCTTTGAAAATAGTCGTGGTGGAAGAGCAACGCGTTTCTGAATACTGGTGTTATATGTAACAAAATTCAGGATCTCCCGTTGCCTAAGATCACTTAATGTCACGGTGGCAACGAGCGGCGAGTTTAAACTTGTTGGGGGAGGCACCATTTGTAACCATCAGCCAAGCACCGCCCGCCACGAATATAATGCTTAAGTAATGACATTATTCTGTTTGCTGGGAATATTCAATACCTCACAGTCATGCTCATCAAGGCCAACAACAACACTCGCTGCATTGCTTTGGCTGTGTTGACGTGACTCACCATTGATTTGTGAACCACGGCACCATTTTGATCAAGGCCGCTGCGAATACTTGCATAGAAAATCAGGACTAAAACAACATCGAGAACCATGATGAGATCCACATTGAAAGTAAGAAGAGTAATGAACAGTAAGATGAAAAGAAGAAAAAATGCGGAACGAAATTGACATGAGAACCACAGCGAGGAAACTGTCATGAACCGTGACTAAAATAATAACAAGGAATATAGAAAAAAAAAAAAAAAAACACGGTATAAAAACCTTTGAAAAATAGAAACAATTGAGAACTACAGTCAGGACATCGGCGATTTTTTTTCTTCTATGTTCGTGAGTTGCGGTTGTTGCCACAAAGCCGCGCGGTGTTTTGCTTCTATCTTTTAAAATTTTGTTCTTTCTACATTTTCAGCAAAAATTTTTTATGTACTTATTTGGAATTTGTTGATGTTTACCTTAATAAGAGAAAAAACAACAACAACAACAATACAACAGCAATAACAGCACAACAACAACAACAACAACAACAACAACAACAACAACAACAACACAACAGCAACAACAAATACTACTACTACTGCTACTACTATTACTACTACTACTTTTACTACTACTACTACTACTACTACTACTACTACTACTACTACTACTGCTACTACTATTACTACTACTACTTTTACTATTACTACTACTACTACTACTACTACTACTACTACTACTACTGCTGCTGCTGCTGCTGCTGCTGCTGCTGCTGCTGCTGCCTGTGCAATCTTGAGGCCTTAGAAGAGTATAATAGTGAACACCGCCTATCGTGAACGGCCGCTAACTTTTCAAAATACGCTAAAATTTCACAAGGTCGTCTTTGGGGAAGAGACGAGGAGGTGGTAGATAATAATAAAAAAAATAAAAGTTAACCAGACGGAATCACCTTTTGCATCAACGAAGGCTAATATCATCTTGTATTTCCCTCCCTTGTACCTATAAAGAAAAAAAAGTAGAAAAAATTCCCTTAATATTTGCTTCGACAAAGGCAGTTCAGGTAATGCAAAATAAATGAGGGAGAAAGCCCGCCAAGTGCTGCTCCTTAATGAGTTCGAGGGAAACAAAGCAGATGCCGTGAATTTTCTCCCAGTCTCTGTACAACTTTTAAAGAGGGGAACGTTCCCTCCGCTTGTAAAGGTTCAGGTGGTGGTGGGCAGGCGGGCAGGTGGCGCTGTGCCGAGCAAGGGAGCTGGAACAAGTATTGGTGTTGCTGGTGCTGGTGGTGTGCTTTGTCTGGTCTTCTCTTTAATGGCCACTCAGGGAATAGTTGGGCTGATTCTGATAGCTTTTCCTTTTTTTTTTTTTTCTACCATTTTTTTATGCAGATTTCAACATATTCATCAATCAGTGTTTGCCTCTTTTCATCTATTTATCCATTTATCTATCTATTTACCTGTTTATCTATCTACCTATCTATCTATCTATCTATCTGTATATCTGCTTGTTTATCTTTGTCTGTATTTATCTGCATATCTATATATTCATCTATCTATCTGTTTATCTAAATATCTGTGTATTCATTTATCTCATGGATATTGCATCCATCCAATCGTGTAAGGCAAGAAAAATAAGGATGAAAATGAATAGAAAGTCTCGTGTGGAAAGTTGATGTAGCGAAGAGTTTTTGACTATACATGGCTTAGTAAGGCTTAGCTGTGTCTTGAAAAGTTCAGAACGTGTCGTAATCACCGCGGGAATAATCAAGTGCTGATCAGCCGCAGAATAAGAGAGAGAGAGAGAGAGAGAGAGAGAGAGAGAGAGAGAGAGAGAGAGAGAGAGAGAGAGAGAGAGAGAGAGAGAGAGAGAGAGAGAGAGAGAGAGAGAGAGAGAGAATGTCTTGTATTTGGAGGATAGTTTTAATATAATTTTGTGTCTTGAAGAGCCTAGGTGTCGTAATCACCATGGAAATAGTTAAGAGTTGGTCAGGCCGCCACATAAGCACCACAACACCTCTGCTCGCGTCTCCACCCACACTTACACGCTCCCAGTCCAGCTTTCTTTTTTTTTCTGGCAAAAAGAGAGAGAGAGAGAGAGAGAGAGAGAGAGAGAGAGAGAGAGAGAGAGAGAGAGAGAGAGAGAGAGAGAGAGAGAGAGAGAGAGAAACGCACCACCACTTGCTTCAGTGGAAGGAAAAATCGTTTGCTAAAATTCAGTAAAGGATTTTTTATCTGTAAACTTTAAAGCATTTTTTATGTCGTAGAATTTAAAATTGCGTATAACAGGAAATACATGTAAATTTGGTTTCATTGTAACGCTTTCAAAAAATACTTTTAAAAGAATCCTGTTTTGCTTTTAATGGCAAAACATATGGGGGAAAAAATATATTTATTCAGTAGAGCAGTAAAGTACTTTCATACGTATTAGTTAATATTTTACGTTTGAGTTTCAAATGTTGCTCATCACCTGAGACTCGACATCACAGGAATATGTAAATGTTGGAGAATGTGAGCAATACATTCTGGTGTGTTCATTTCCTGCGTCCACGCCGCATCACCGCCTGCCGTGACCACCACCGCAACGACTATGCCTGTCACGACTCCCTCGCCACGACCACAGCCACGACCAACATATCCGCGACCAACCACGCCAAAATCACCCTTGCCACCGCTACCCCAGCCACGACCACACCCGCTACTGTCTGTCTGTCTGTATGTCTCCTCCCCATGACCACACGCACGCAGGGAGGCGCGGCGCTCATACCGGAGCTTCAGACAGGTAATGATCGAGGCTTCTTTTCTCCAAAGTTCAAGATAATGAGCAAGACTTTCCTTCACACGCACCAAACTTACAAATAGTGAAGTTTACCAGACAAAAAGACAGTCGTCGCTGAAGAAAATTAAGAAAAGAAATTCCATCTCGACACAAAACAGTACTTTACGCATATCAAGTTTCATGTTCATAGATTTCGACTCCCTTTAGTGACATTCGATCCCACTTTCACGAGAGTTAAAGGATTTGGATTGCACTGGTTGGACGCCGGAGTGGTAATTGAGATAAGGTGTGGACTGTGTGGCGAGCAAGGGACAGGGGTACAAGAGGCTTGGTGGTGGTGGTAGTGGTGATGGTGGACACGGCAGTACTTTGCTATTCAATATCGCTTCCTCCCGTTTATCCTTTACATTATTTCCTTCCACTTCTTTTCGTCTTCAGTTTTTTTTCTGTCTCTACATATTCGTGGTGGTGGTGGTGGTGGTGGTGGTGAAGGGAAGACATATTTCGCTTTCTCTTTCTCTTTTTCCATTGCTTTCTCCGCCTTTTCTTTTTCTCCTTTTCTTTTTCTCTGGGCATTCGTGGGTGGTGGTTATACGGAAGGCGTGTTTAGCTTTCCCGCTCTTCTTGTCATTGGTATCTCCCTCTTCTTTTCTCCTTCGTTTCTCTCTCTTTACGTAGTCTACTTGACAGAGAGAGAGAGAGAGAGAGAGAGAGAGAGAGAGAGAGAGAGAGAGAGAGAGAGAGAGAGAGAGAGAGAGAGAGAGAGAGAGAGACATACAAATATGCAAAAAGGTTGAGAAATGGACACATCAACCACACTTAGTTGGCAATAACGCACGCAAACACATGCACATCAATACACACACACACACACATCCATCTCTCGTACTCCACCCATTTACTGACACGCTAAAATAAATCAGCTCTCTGTTCCTGCTCAGTGAAATGGTCTGGAATTAAATTTATGCTTACATTACCAGTACTCATGTGGGGATCTACTGCTGCTGCGAGTTTCATTCCCAAGCTTTTCCTGCACCGACTGCCTACTATGGGTGGAGGCATGGCGTCTGTGTGGTTGGAGGCAAGGGGGTCTCTGATATATATACAGACAGACAGAAGACAGACAGACATACAGAAGGCAGACAGACAGAGACAAGAATCGTAGCGAAAAAAAGAAAGAGAAAACAAAAAAGAAAATGAAGGCGAAAAGAACGAAACGAGACAACGAAAGAGAAAGAACTCGAAAGAAAGAAAGAAAAAGAAAGAAAGAAAGAAAGAAAGAAAGAAAGAAAGAACAAAGTAGAAGGGAAATTTGGGGTGAACATGCGAATATAAGACAAAAGAAAGAGAAAAGAGAAGAAGAATTGGAAAAGAATACAAGGAGAGAGAGAGAGAGAGAGAGAGAGAGAGAGAGAGAGAGAGAGAGAGAGAGAGAGAGAGAGAGAGAGAGAGACTGATGGAGACTGACAGAGGGATGGCAGTCCAGTCCGAGACATTTTTGACAGGCATGTAAAACTTAACCCTTTTCTGTGCTGAAGGGAGAGACATGCCTCGGCTGTCACGCTCCGGGCCGCAGACAACACGACAAGACACACGCAACGAAAAGATATTGTGACACGGAAACGCTAAACGCCACTGTGGTTATAAAAAGTGATTCAAAAGTGAGCGGTCGAGTGAGGATCAAGATTTTTGTTTTCCTTTTTTTTTTTTCCTCACACACACTCTCTCTCTCTCTCTCTCTCTCTCTCTCTCTCTCTCTCTCTCTCTCTCTCTCTCTCTCTCTCTGTGTGTGTGTGTGTGTGTGTGTGTGTGTGTGTGTGTGTAAGATAGCGCATACGTACAGCAAAGAACTGAATACCAGGAAGCAGCAATTTAGTGTTATAAAATTACCAAGGGTTACTCAGATATAATTAGCAGTCACAGTTAGTGAAGAGTCGCTGCGTTAGTCTGTAGTCAGCAGAGAGTCCTAAGATTACGAGTGAAAGGTGGTAAGGGTGGTAAGGAAACTCAGGCTGAAGCAGAAGTACTACTATATATTCTCTTACGTGTCAGTTACAGGTTACTAGAGGGGTGAGACGCCGGTAGTGGTGGTGGAGGGAAGGAAGGGCGTACTGGGAAGTTAGGGAAGGAAAATCCGGAGGAAAGAGGGAATGAATGGAGGAAGGAAGGAGGGAAGGGTGGTGATAGAAAAATTAAAGTGAATCTAGGTGTTTTATTGGTGTGTGTGTGTGTGTGTGTGTGTGTGTGTGTGTGTGTGTGTGTGTGTGTGTGTGTGTGTGTGTGTGTGTCTAAAAACGTAGCCTTTGAAAAGTAGATCTGATTAGCCTGCATTTCCAAAACACCCCCTGTATGGTAGACAAAACTCTATACTCAGACTACACACACACACACACACACACACACACAACCAGTCTTATAGGGTTAGCATTGTGATATATACTAACATTAAGGCAGTAAAGACACTAATAGTAAGGTAATTAATTGTCTGGCTATACATATTCCTTTGTAAAATAATTGCCTGGATATAAATGTTCTTTTGTATTGCGCGCGGTGACTAATCCTGTAATATTTATCTCCGTTCGTTCGTGTCCATATCATGCAATTTGGTATACAGGTAGATTGACAGGTAGAGCGCAAGGCAGATCGATAAATACGTAGGTAGCTTGGCGGGTAGGTAGGTAGATTGATATACAGAAGGTACATACATACAAATATAGATAAATAGATAGAGATAGATAGATAGATAGATGGTCATGTGGATAGACAGATAAAATAGATAAATACATAGACTGACTGATAGATTGATAAATGTTTTCTTATTTTTACTCTTTTTGAGGGGGCTAGGACAATTTAGTGGGCTTTCTCTAATTTTCATTGCCTTGTCTAACCTCCTCCATGTAAAAAAAAGGAAAAAGAAAAAGAAAACACCAGTGTAAAATTTGTGTCCCGTGTAGAAACTTTACATTTAATTCTGAAATTACCCTTTGTATAACTTTCCTTTTTTATTCTTCTGGGAAATAGTGACGGGGAGAGAGAGAGAGAGAGAGCCATCCTTTCTTTTTTTCTACATGGGTGGGCAGTCAGGCAGGGACGGGAGAGAGGGAGGGAGGGAGGGAGGGAGGTATGAACGCCGTGTAGGTGATAGGGGCGAGGGGGAGAGTGGTACGTGAACCATTAGTGTGAATGTGGTGGCTGTGGTGTGCTGGGTGGGCTTCCTGTGTACTTCACCAAGCTACACATTCACTGTGACTTACCCTCAGGTACAGTGACTAACTCCTGATCTGACTCACGGTAGAAAAAAGTCCGTATTCTGAGACACT
>NC_087169.1:2250000-2252500 GCF_035594125.1 Scylla paramamosain
GTTTTTGTTGCACTTGTTTTGTTGTTTTTGCTCTTGTTTTTCTTTCCTTCCTCTTCTTCTTCCTCTTATTGTTCTTCCACCACCACCACCACCACCACCACCACCACCGTCCCTCTGCGTTGCGTCAGTGTGGCAACAATTTCGCCGCCTCGCCTGGCCGGGTTTGGCAGCACATCACTCGCCAGTCGGGGCAAAAAGTCTTGACCACCGCGAGGAACTATAATGTAATGGGAGATGGAAGGGAAGTGTTGGGTGAGTAGGAGCGAGGGAGAATAAGGTGACACGATAATATTTTAGGATACAAGGGCTGTCCCACTCCTCCTCCTCCTCCTCCTCCTCCTCCTCCTCCTCCTCCTCCTCCTCCTGCTCCTCCTGCTCCTCGCGTCGTAAATCCCCATCGCCTTCCAAAAGCAATTTCACCTCCGCCATCTTTCACCGCCAACTTAGGGTGAACGAAGGTGTAGTGGGATATTAATATTGAACGATCCTTCCCTCTCTCTCTCTCTCTCCCCCCCCCTCTCTCTCTCTCTCTCCTTCCTTTATGTACGTACGTTTTTCTAATACCGGTGTTTAGTTTGATTGATGCTTATTTGGAGAAACGTAGGGACTTGCTATGCGGCGTAAGGGGAACGGCCGAATGTGCATTGGTGTGTCTTACTCTGCAGTGTAAAAGGGTAAATGTGCATAGCTCTTACTCAACGAACGCCTGGGACAATGAATGGGAGGGTGAAGGTGAACATTACTCTACGTCCGTCTCACTTTGGGGAATGAAGCTACGTATTTTTTATCTATTGCTGTGATGGCCGTTTTTTTGTTAAGATTCAGAGCACTGTGGTGTGGTGTGGTGTGGTGTGTTGTGGTGTGTTGTGGTGTGTGTGTGTTGTGTGTGTTGTGTGTGTTGTGTAGGGAGATAGAAAAAGAGAAAATAGGAGATTTGTTTTGTCTTTTCTAAGTTATAAGCTTGTTTAAGAGGCAAATTAGTATAAAGATAAGTGTCAAAAGGAATAGAAGTATGTGGGAAAAGTATTGCAATGGAAAGGTTAAATCAAATTTCCTTTCATTTCTTATCTACTTTCTCTGGTTATCTGTTATTTGTTTATATTTGTTTTTCGGAAAATAGCGGGATTTTTATGTTCTTTTTATAGTTTTCTTCGTTTTTACTTTCCTTTTTTTTGGCGCCCTTTGCCGGTCTTCTACACATATAAAAAGCTGAAGATGTAATAGCAAACGGTATAATCCACCCAAATTTAGTCACAGGAAAAACAATAGTGCCTAATATATAAGAATATTCTAGCCTTAATCTTTTTAACACTTTGAACACCTGAACATTACCTGAACGATGTAATTATCCGATAATAGCTCTCATTTCCACCTGCGTGACTAATTCAAGGCCATCCCAATGCCCTTTAATGGAGCGAATAGTCATTATGGTCCGAAAGTCAATGAGATTCTAGATAGTCTTATATTTGAATTGTAGATTTCCACCTGGTCTGTCTTGGGGCGCGCGATTTGATCTTTTCTCTCAGGTCGCAGTGGAATAGGTGAACGTGGCGATCAACTCTTTTTTCTCCCACGGCGCAATAGAATGAATGAGTTTGAGGATCAGCTCTTTTCTCTCAAGTCGCAGTGGAGCAGGTGAGTGTGGCTTCTCCTCTGCTTTAATGAAAACCCAACGCTCTGATTTTATGAATGGCTGGATATTTTTTTTTTTTTTATTGTCGTTCTTGGTTCTCTTTAATCCTTTGACTGTCACCTGCCTTCTCAAACTTTATAAAATTGTCTGGTGTAAGTCTGGATTTTAGTTTCCAAAGACAAGACTGACAACGCCAGGTTATCGTCTCCACTGTAGCCATCAAATATTGCCCCGCGCCCTCGCCTCGGCACAAGGGAGGCACATATGGCAGGCATCGCTGGCGTGAGGTAGGTGCGGCTCAGGTGAGAGGTGCACCAGGTGAGGGTGATGAACGAGCCTCCAGCCACCGCGAGGCTTGAACTTGTTACCATCCATCACCAAGCTGTCACCAGGCGGCGTGTTGAGACTGCGGCCACTAAACACACACACACACACACACACATACACACACACACACACACACACACACATACACACACACACACACACACACACACACACACACACACACACACAAGTTCGGTGAGTGGTAACGCCCTTGCCTTTCTCACTAGGCCACTAAGAATGATGATATTCCTGTTTCAATCGTATTGGTTTTCAGTGAGTGTCATAACGAGTTAAAAAGATGCTCTGCTGTTTTCCCCAGGAGTGACGAGGCTGGACAATTTTTTTCTCCAGGAGTGACGAGGTGGGTCAAATTTTTTTCCCAGAAGTGACGAGGCAGGTAAAAATTTTCTTCAGGAGAGACGAGGCAGGATAAAATCGGAAACAAACACATCAGAGGTACAAAACATGAACGCTGGTTTGTTGACAAACGTTAAAGAGTAGAGACTGAGGTGGTCTGGGCATGTCAAGACGAGGAATACG
>NC_087169.1:2260000-2302500 GCF_035594125.1 Scylla paramamosain
ATGAAGCAGACTAATGATTACAACGCGGAGGTAAGCGTCTCAGCGTTCCAGCGTCTCACAGCACAGGGAAGGGTTCGCCTCACAACAAAGGTCATTATTCTGAAACGCTTTGCTTTCTCCCACGACTATTTTGCTGGACCACAGAGATGATTGGCTGGATTTTCAAGACAGCTTTTCCTTTTGGTATAATGTAGACATCTTATTAATATGTCACTAGAACCGTAAAAAAAAAAAAAAATTCTTAAACTCGTGTAGCTTCAACCAGGGCCTTTCGAAAGTAGTAGAGATTCGGACGCGGAAGTGTTTCAGAATACGGTCCAAAGATGCGGCGGTGGAATGCAAACGCCCAAGCAGGCGCCCCAAGGGAACGCCAGGAAAGAAAGGACGAGGAGGCGGCAGGGCTGTTGACGGAGATAGAGGAAAACAAGCCATGTTGGGAGCGAGCAAATAAACCTGCAAAAAGAACACTAGCGAGCGAGGACGAAGAAGGCTGCGGCACTGAATGAAATGTATGAGAAAATGGAAACTTAAAAGCTTCTGAAAAAAAAAAAATCTTTACGGAAAAGCTTGAGAGCAGAGATCAAACAACAAAGAATTTGACTCGAATGCAACATTATAAAAGGACAAAATAAGCAATGTCATAGCAGAGGAGGAGAACGAAAGAATTGGAAAACTTTTAAATGAAGAGAATCCTGGAAGAAGATAAGATGGCAAATGAGAGAGAGAGAGTGAGTGAGAGAGAGAGAGAGCAGATATAAGCAAGATTTTATACTAAGAAGATGAAGAAAACATCAAGAACAACAAAAGGTAATGAAGAATCTTACCACAGTCTTAGCCAGGTGAAGTAAAACGCGCCAGACACCCCGGTGGCGTGCATTCAGCTTCTCGCCTCCCGGTGGCGCATCGCTGCAGTGGAGGAGGTCAAGTCCATCGTGATATAAAGGGAAAAGCCCCATGTTAGGGCTAATTGCGCTGCCACCGTCTGTCAAGGCCCGTGTGCCATTACGTCCCGAGGGGAGCTGACGCTGTAACTTTTGATTAAACTGTCGATGAGTGTGGCCTGTTAGTGGGCGGCCATGTGCACAGCGGCGCACTTTGCGAGCGTCATTGCTCGCCGTGTGGCGTGTGCGCGCGGGCCGAGGGAAGGCTCAAGGTTCATTTGATGCCGCTGTCATTCCTACGGCAGTGTAGCAGGTAAGAGTGATGCGCCTTGAAGTCTTTGACTGACATATCGTACTACACCACTGGCAGAGATGGGTGTGAATATAAAAATACTAATGTATTAGAATACGTTTACTACAGATATATTACGAATACGAATACAGTGTAATACTGTTAATTCAGGTACGATTACTTTATGAAGAAAATATTCCTTAATTCTTCCCTACGTAATTTTCATTGAAAATAACTTCATGATGTGTTCAGCAAATCGATGAGCCAAAGCTATGCAATGGTGAAAGTAATTCAAGGATAATGACTTATGACCGGTAATAAAAATAGATGCCGCAGACACAATACACACCCGCGGCTATGGGAGCTGTGGGAACGCCTGCTAATCACACTTTTTTTTATGTAAGAGGGGCATGGGCTAAAGGGAACAAAAAGACGCACCGTTACTTGGTCACTGAATACACTGTAACCTCCCGACATTCCACATCGCCGAACATGTAATATCTAAACACTCTAAACAGCAAAAATTGATCTAAAGATGGTATAACAACACTGATAAAAATTGCAACTTGATCTAATTTTCTTCCCGTCACACCACCACAAGCAGACCTTGTGGTGCACATGCTTCTGATATTTGCTGACCTGCTTTCATATTAACCCTGAAATACTGAGCTTTGTCTCCTAGGCTTTGTCCTTGTAAGTCTTGACCACAACTGAGAGACCTTATATCTTCATCCTGTATTAAATTTCTGCGCTACTAATTTTCTTTACCATTACTCATAAGTTCAATTTTCTGTCTAGCGTTATTTTCTGCACGCTAACAAAATGGTTCCTTCCTGTTTCTAACACGTCCTCGCTGTACAATCCCTTATAATTCTCATGCGTAGTCTGTCTACCTCGCTGATACCACCAAGCTTATTCTGTCCATCTCATTAATACAGGAATTAACCGCAATCTTCACTTTTTCATCCCTTTTAATGATAAATTCAGAAATTTTAATGATAAATTAAAAAAGGCGAGCATGAAGGCATTCTCGAAGTTAAATTGGCTAACTTTCTTGCATTCTTCTCCAATAGTTTTTTTTTTTTTTGTGTGTGTGTGTGTGTGTGTAATAATAATAATAATAATAATAATAATAATAAACGGTTTATTTTTTAGGCAGTCAACATACTGAAAATGTACATTGGGGGTGGGGAAATACTTGACATTAATCCTAAAGGTAAGTCAAATCTAGAAGAGACTATTGATTGATGGCTCGCACCATGGTGGGAATCGCACTGAGTCTGTACCGGTCCGTACGTGGCGCCTTTAGGGGCGTTATCTTATTGTGGTGTCTGGTGGCACGGGTAGGGCGAGGCGCGTCAGGCGGCAGCATGTTTCTGAGATGTGTGTGTGTGTGTGTGTGTGTGTGTGTGTGTGTGTGTGTGTGTGTGTTTGAGCGCCATATTAACTTTTTTCTTTGCTCATTTTTGTTCTCTTGGCCAGAATTTGAAAAGGGAGAAAAAAGGAGGAGCGTGTAGTGTGGCCGAGGTGACTCAGTGAAGGATGAACGCACCCCCAGCACTCCAACAAACTAGCCTATTTTTCGCCGCCACGCTTCTTGGAAAAGAATGGCTTGCTTCTCGCTCTTTTATGTCTCTTAGTGATGCTGTAAGTGTTTTTGTAATGTGAAGTGGTGTTTACATTCATTCATTCAGTCTGTCATCTATTCTCTCTCTCTTTCTCTCTCTCTCTCTCTCTCTCTCTCTCTCTCTCTCTCTCTCTCTCTCTCTCTCTCTCTCTCTCTCTCTTATTCATTCTTTTTTTTTATCGACACATACAAACAGATATACAGAGTAACCGACATATATGCATAGAGAATGCCTTGTATATTTCCATATAGATTATTTACAATACTGTTTCTATTGCGTGTGTGCGAACATGCAACGCGCGATTTTTTTCTATTACATATTTTTAAGCTTGTGTCGTTGCGGGCTGGGAAAGCATACTTACTTCGTGTGAGTGTGTGTGTGTGTGTGTGTGTGTAGAACAGCCACGCCACACACACACACACACACACACACACACACACACACACACACACACACACACACGCAAGCACACACACACACACACAAGTTGTAGAGACCAGGGGTTGCACTTTGAAAACTATATTTTTTTTATTTATTCATTTCTTAATATTATCATTCATTTATTTATTTAACTTTTTGATGATGCAGAATCCTTCTTAAATTTAGTAATGCAGACTTTTTTTTCATCTTATTACTAGAATCATGAAAATATCCTTTGTAACTTCCGCTACAGCTTCTAAATGGGTTCAATATAAGACGCTAACACGTTTGCCTTCCCAGACCACTACGGCGACTCTTCTCCCTAGTGGGGTGTGTGTGCTAAGCAATCGAGGGACCCTGGCAAATCATTCCTCATGGCAAGAGTAGCCAACTGTAGGTGACACGTTGTAATAAATCCTTTTTGCCTAGAAATGGATCACAAAACCAATATTGTCGCACATACGTCGTAGATATAGAAGATTAATTACCTGGAAAACGGTCATATTTTCTCCGCAAATCTTTGATCTACTGCCCACCCAAATCCCAAGAACCGAGTAAGCCAAGTACAATTTCGCACTAAAATGTAAGGAAAATAAATAATTACACAAAATGAACTAAGTATTATTACTCACCCAGACACACAGGCCAGGGAAACCAGATGCAACTCACTGAATTTAATTAACCGAGTAAATAAAACACAATTCACACAAACCCAACAACCAAGCAAGCCAAGCACACTCAAACCCAAACAACTAAATACTCACTCAACTTCAAGAACCCAATAAAACGAGAACTTTTAACTCCACAAAACATACATTCCTAAAATTTCCTCTCTGAAAGGGTTGGGAGACACATAACTAACATTTTTTCATCCCAGAAGCACACAAACTAAAAATACTTCAACCCAGAAACACACATTCCTAAAATTTCTCTCCTTGAAAGCTAGGGCGGCACTCACTCCACCTCTTGCATCTCTCGGGTAACAAATCTCTATTGTTTTGCCTCCCTAAGCCGTGTGTGCTTGATCCCGGGGAGCTTGAAGAAGGAGGACACAGATATTTTCCGGTGCGCCGCGACAAGCAAAAGACGCCGCCTCGTACTTACACACGATAATGGTTCCACAAATCAAACTAATGGTGTATTCATCTTGCAGTATCCCAAGAGATCATATGTTGCTGGAGTCCCGATCCCTTAACGAGGCAGAGGCGGCGGCGGTGGCTTGCAGTATCCCAAGAGATCATATGTTGCTGGAGTCCCGATCCCTTAACGAGGCAGAGGCGGCGGCGGTGGCTCCTTGGCACACGCACACACACACACACACACACACACACACACACACACACACACACACACACACACACACACATTACGTTATCTCGTAGTTCTCACAGTATGCTTCCCTGTGCTGTGTGTCTTGTTTTCACAGCCTTGTTCCTCTGCTTCTGTCGCCTAACTGCGTGCTTGCTTTTTATATTTCTTGCTAGTCTTATCTTTCTGACCTGTTGTTATTCTCTTGTTATATTTTCCTCTTTGTGTCGTCCGCTGCTTCAGTTTGTGTGTCTGTTATGATCCAATTTTTTTTTCCCGAGCCTTATTCCTCTGCATTCTATATCCCTGGCAGTCTTATCTATCTGACCTGTTGCTAATTTCTTTTTCTTGTTACCCTTTCCTCCTGTGTTGTTTGTCTTCTAGGTACTTGAATTCGTGTCTCGATTGTCATCCCGGTGTTTTCCGAGCCTCGTTCCTCTGCTTCTCTCTCCTACCTGTATTTCTTGCTAGTCTTATCTTCCTGATCTGTTGTTATTTTCTTCTGTTATCTTTTCCTCCTTGTGGTGTATGCTTCTTGAATTCGTCTCGATCATCATTCTAATGTTTCCCAAGCCTTGTTCTTTTGCTTCTGTCTACGAAATGCATGTTTGTTTTCTATATTCTTGGCAGCCTCATTTTTCTGACCTGTTGCTAGTTTTATGCTATCTTTTCCTTCTTATCTTGTCTTCTACTTGAGTCTTTCTCTCGACTATCATTCGAACGATAGTTAACACTTTACTATAATTCTATATACAGTTGTTAAAGATGCGTTATCAGTTGTTTCAGGGTAAATCAACACTAGCAAATTACTGTTATATCGCAACATGTTCTATCACAGCGCTAGGAGACCTCACCTGTATAACACAGCAATACTCCTCGGTCCTCACTCGTTTCAGTAACCTATTCTTGAAGTGTTGTGCCGTTTTCTTTTTCTTTCCCGTACACAATTTATGCAGATGACTTTGTAGGTAAGGCGGGTACTGGGAGCCATAAAACAAGATTGATAGTAATAGCATTTTGCAAACTCCTACTACAAGTGTCTCAAGGCGAATCTGGTCACAAAAAAGTAGCAAATAGTTCCCTAGAGCATTACACGGTGCTCGTAAATTCAGATGTGCGTTGGGGATTGCTTACTGGCGGCTGTGAGAATGTTGCCAGGTGTGTGAGGGAGCGCAGGCAAGCCAGGAACTAGTGTGATCAAGTCGTGGTGTCATGCGACAAGATGGGAGTAAAAGTATGCATATAACTCACTACCATTGGTTACTCTCTCTCTCTCTCTCTCTCTCTCTCTCTCTCTCTCTCTCTCTCTCTCTCTCTCTCTCTCTCTCTCTCTCTCTCTCTCTTCAAATTCCTTTTAAGATATCGAAAAAATGCCTTAATTAAGACGATAAACCCCAGATTATCTCTTGTTTAAAGGAAACTTGAATAGTAAAATAATATCTTGTATACTTTTTTAACCAACAATATTTGAATAGCGATATATTGACTGACTGCAGTGCCACCGAGAGTACGAGTTTGTGTCACAATGACAGACAAACAGTCGATGTTACTGCAGTCACAAACAAAACACTAAAAATATGAAGTAAAATATCCGGGTATTTACATCATTCACCTACATAAACCTTCCCCATGCACTGATATATTTACTGTTATCGTTTCCAGTTGATTATTAAAAATATCTGTTCTTTAAATCGTAAACATATTTTCACTATTCCACTTTCTTCATAAAGACTCCCATCAATGCAATGGTTTTCATATCATACTTTTAAAAATGATCAAGTGTTGAGTTTATAGACATATACTGAAGAACTACCTTTTTAAGAAGGAAATATATCGTTCCTGAGTAATCATAACAATGGAATAGCGATGCAGCGTTCCTTGTGCTGTGACTCTGGCTGCGAACACTGAGCACTGACACTTGACCGCAAAAAACTGCAGAATATGTAGTCCTTATTGGAAAGAACACACAACTAGAACCGACGACCGTGCCATGAGGCCGAATCGGAGCTTGTCACGTGCATAGTGTGTGAGGCGGGAGGCGGAGAACAGAGAAAGGAACCAGAAGGCGGGAAGGGGTAGGGAGGAGACAGAGGGCGGGGAAGTGGAGGCAGGAAGGTGGCTGCAAAAAGGATCACAACGCGGACATGGAGCTTCTCCTCGTCCTGCTTGCATAATGGAAGTGATCATTGAGACACTGCCTTTGTTCGCGATGACAATGTGGACACTCTTATTAAATCATCCTTCTCAAGACGACGCTGCGAGACTCAGCCATTGTTTTCGTTCAAGACGTCTTAATGATTTTTTTTAAAGTATCAGGAGGCTGACCAAGGCCGCGGAAATGAGTATAAAAAAAAGAAAAATCCATAGAAATTTCTAACATTAGATTTAGTAAGGAAAGGTAGATCGCCAGTGTACCGTCCTTTACGGAATCCATACTAACAAGAAAAAAAAAGAAAAGTTTGAGAACAGTGAGGTGCTTCAGTTTTCTATTGGGAATTGACCAGACAGGCTTTAGGAAGGCAAGAAATTAAGGTAACGGGACATCAGTTTGGAGGTCTGGAGCGGTCGCCTTTTTTTAGGAAAAAGTTGAATGTGGACAGATCTCCAGCAACGAAGAAATGCTGATCGACAGAAGGAAAAGGCTGACCACGCAAGGAGCAAACACGGAAACACAATTACAGAGAACAATAAGACGGATCTATCAAGCTTTCCGGGGATCAAGGCCAGAGAGGAAATAGAAAACATAATTATAAAGATTTTCTATGTCAGACATGATATTCTGAAGGTTTAGGGATGGAGGAACAATCACAGAATCATCCAGTCTGGAATTATCAGGAAATGCCTGAGAGGAGTTTGATATATTAAGACATCTCGGAACCGTAATCAAAGGACAGTTCGACACGACGAAGTTCATGGTTTACTTAGAGAGTTAGATATTTAGTTAGTTACTTAGTGAATGTCTGCCTGCATGTCTGTCTGTCTTTCTCATATATATATCACAATAAAGTTTTAACATAAAATTACCAGATTCCACAATAAAAATGCAAAAAATTGAAAGGATTCTTAACAAAATTACAATTCCGTAATAACTACTAATAGATCAGAGTCATTAGAATAATTGGAACGAGTGTGGCTGAAAAAAAAATATATAGAGAGAGAGAGGCTTAGTTTGAGTGGTGTGAAGGACTGAGAGAGAGAGAGAGAGAGAGAGAGAGAGAGAGAGAGAGAGAGAGAGAGAGAGAGAGAGAGAGAGAGAGAGAGAGACGACACTCGGTAAGGAATCGACTTACCAAATTGCTCTCTCTCTCTCTCTCTCTCTCTCTCTCTCTCTCTCTCTCTCTCTCTCTCTCTCTCTCTGTGTGTGTGTGTGTGTGTGTGTGTGTGTGTGTGTGTGTGTGTGTGTGTGTTGCAGTTTGTGTGCCGTAGTTTGTGTTTGTGTATGTGTTGGTGTTGGTTTTGGTGTGCGTTCACTGGCGGATATGAAATTACCAATGCAAGGTCACCACGTCATTGGGATGGGTCGCTGGGGAGGGAGGATTCGTCCTACTGTGCAGAATAGAACACTTAGCCAAGATTCCCTCGTCTTAATTAAGGGGAAATTCGTGTCGAAACCGAGAAGAAGAAAATCCTGCGTCGTTACTGTGGGACTTGGTTCGTTATCGTGAAAGCCACTTAACTGTTGTCGGCGACCTTACATTAAAAGCATTGATAATCTAACACACACACACACACACACACACACACACACACACACACACACACACACACACACACACACACACACTAAACTATTACTACTACTACTACTACTACAACACCAACTACTACTACTACTACTACTAATAATAATAATAATAACAATAATAATATTAATAATAATGATAATAATAATAATAATAATAATAATAATAATAGTAATAATAATAACAATAATACTTTAAGTCCTGGCTTTGCGATGAGATTGGGGAGTCCAATACTAAATGTTTAAATATCAGCCTCAGATCTGCAGTGCGGCGGGGGGGTTACACACACACACACACACACACACACACACACACACACACACACACACACAAACAACACTTGCCTCGTGAGCGCCGTGGATGAAATGTTTTAGAAAGCCTCCACTTAACTAGCATCACGGAAACATTAAGGAGGAATAACGTTAATGCGAATAAGCATAATTTTTGTTATGTTGGCGACGCTCAGCAGGAAATGTTTCGTCGTAGTAATGTAGCTTCTTGATGCATTAATATGAACAAATGTTTTATTCCAATCGTACTTAACATTACTGTGCGACATAAAGTTTCATGTAATAATAATAATAATAATAATAATAATAATAATAATAATAATAATAATAATAATAATAATAATAATAAATTATTTTCACACCGGACTATTATGCTTTTCTGAAGACTATAGAGGTAAATGTTTCAGTTAGTCACAACGAAATTTATTGCCCTCATTTGGTACCGAAACCTAAGATTTTGAGACGAGGTTCATGGACTATTTCGTCATCGTATTCGTAAACGTTTATGGTCTCTCATCAGGAATAATGTTCAAAGGATAAATATACATACGAATATGATTATACTGTTAATGTTTTTTTACTTGTGACGAAGAATCTTTGTTAAAATATCAGCACAATCAAGAACTGTTTCAAGAGGGAGGTTTAAAGACATTTCTTATAAATTCGGATCTTTTTCAACCTTTTTTGTTACCCTTGACCGAGAAGAAAACACCCTTAGAAATCCCTAAGGACATTCACACCAATCAAGGTAAAACGCCAGAATGTTTAAGAATACAAAATGTGTGTGTGTGTGTGTGTGTGTGTGTGTGTGTGTGTGTGTGTGTGTGTGTGTGTGTGTGTGTGTGTGTGTTTAACGTCCTGGAACATTGTTTTTGGTGACCCTAGTGGACAACCTCTGAGGACTATGGTTTTTACTCCTACTTAAATTCCGCGACATTTCCTTCCTTCCTGAGTCCTGAAAATAATCGTTACGGAAAAAAATGGTTATAGTCAGTATTTCTTTCCTTTTCTTTGTTCCTATTTGTTCTCTTTTTACACGAGGTTGAGTCTGGTCACCAAGTAAACCATACCATAAAAAGTACGTTTAGTCGTCAGGTTCTCATAAGATAAACAATAAATTTTACTTTTGATGAGAGCCAATTAAGCCTCCCTCATGTTCCTCTTCATTACTGGTCTCTTCTCTTCTCTCTTCTTCCAAAATCGATACATTATTTGTTTAGTTTCAGTGTTTTCCTCCTCAAACAATAGTCTCCCCAATATTTGATTTTCTTCTGGATAAGGTTGTCGGAATAATGTCGATAGCAAGACAACACAGTGCATAATCTACCATCCTCCCTCTTCTGCTATGTTTTTTGGAGATATTTCGATTGCAAGCAACACATTACATAACCTTCCCGTCTCTGCTTCTGGATACGATTGTTGGAGTAATGTCAATAGCAAAACAACGCACTTCGTAACCTACCATTCCCTCTCCTCTGCCTCCCAGGCCAGCGTCGCTTCTCAAGGGACCTCCCATCACCCTGACAGACACACTCGCCCGTCCCTCACCCGCCCGTCTGCTACCAACACTTAAGCCTCAGACACCAGCTGCTCCCCGCCCCCCACAAACCTGAAGGCCTGTCTAGACGCTGCCACTTATCTCTTTCCCTCGCATCACCAGCTTTACTCCTTTATCTCTCTGTCTGTCCTCTCTCACCTCACCTATCCTTCCTTGTCCCACTTCACTCACGTAGTCAGTCTCTTCTTCCTGTACTCTAGTCTTCTCTCCTCACTTCACAAACTTTTCTCATATATATATATATATATATATATATATATATATATATATATATATATATATATATATATATATATATATATATATATATATATATATATATATATATATATATATATATATATATATATATACTCTCTAATCTCATTTATCCTTTCTTCCCTCTCACTTCAGATACCTAGCCTAGCTCTTCTTCTCCAACTCCACTCTCTTCCTCCCTCACTTCACTAACATTTTCTCCTTTTTTCTTTGTTCCCTGTCACCTCACCTACCTTTTCTTACCTCACTTCCGCCACCAAACGAGCCCCCTCTTCCCTACTCTGCTCATCTTTCATCATTTCACCAGTCACTTCCTCTCAGTTTTTCTTTTCTCATCTCTTTTCCTCAGCTGCTTCCTATTATAACAAGTTACATAAGGTACATTACTACTATTACTACTACTACTACTCCTACTACTACTACTATTACTACTACTACTACCACTAGTACCACCATGGTACTGGTGGGCCCTCTAAATTGACTGAGTGATACAGTACATGGCTTCATTCAGTACTTCACTCATTTCACTGGCACACCTCCACACCTCCACACTCCCGTCCTTCCTGTGTTCCTCGCCGGGGTGCCTTCTCCCCTTGCCCTGTCACTCCCCGAGCACTGCAAGGCGTCATGGATCTATCTCCATAATCTGGCTCGGTTCACCACCTCGCCCCGGCCCAGCACGGGACTCTACATAACTGCTTTTGTGGACATGGCCTCTGCCTGACTGGGGACGGCGGAGCGGAAGAGGGAGAGGGAAAGTGTGCAGGGAAGTTTAGTAAAGTTTTTATTTCTTATTTAATTTAATTTGATTTTCTGTTGTTGTCGGTAGTAGCAGTAGTAGTAGTAGTAGTAGTAGTAGTAGTAGTAGTACTAACAGCAGCAGCAGCAGTAGCAGCAGTAGTGGTTGATGTTGTTGCTAAGAGAACACCTCCACTAGAGCTTTCTAAAAGTAGCCAAAGTAACAAAGAAGTTTCAGAATACTAAGTAACCATAAGGATCCAGTGCTCGTCCCTCCCTCCTGGCGGCCTTTGCGCACACACACACACACACACACACACACCTCCCAGTCATCAGTGCGCCACACACACTTCAACACAGCACACCGCGGCTCACGCGTTATGGTGGCAGCCGCTCATCGCTTCCATCCCTTTTGAGGCAACGAGCCGTGTTCCGCCTCACTGGGGGGCGCCGCGAAGCTGACCCAGGGATCCCTTCTCCGCCCTCCTCTCCTAACCCCCCTCCTCCTCTCTCTCTCTCTCTCTCTCTCTCTCTCTCTCTCTCTGAAAATACAGTAAAAAACGCCATATCGTAATGAAACACTTAGCACTCCTGTTTCAGCCTGAGTTTCTTTATGTCCTCCGAGTTAAGGGTTATAAGTTAGTAACCTCCTGCTGCTCCTCAGTCTCAAGGCCTCCGATCTGCTGAGAATATCAAGACATCCACGGAAAATTGGCCTATCCATTCTGACCTTTTTTTTTATTTCATATCTTCTTCTTTTAGGGAGTAATAGCTGAGAGGTCTTTTTTTTTTTTTTTGTGCCCTAAGCCACAATCCTGCGCACGTAAAAGAAAAAATGCTGTTATATAAGGGTATTCTCAACACTTCAGACAATTAATGAGTGACGAAAAGTTACTGCATTAAGTACAGCATTATTCTGATATTTAGGTGTGTTTTCTTATATATTACGCTACATCCTGACAGGTAATTAAAGTACAGCATTATTCTGACAACAAAAGAGTAACGAGTCATTTGATCGGGATAAGAACGTCCTGAGTAAGACAACTTCTTATTAAAGTACGTGCTACATTCTTTTGAATCTATTTACGTCAATTTTCTTATAAATCATGTTACAGCCTGGAAAGTAAATCAAGTTATACTCGTACAATAACATTCGTATCAGGTACAATATTTTAGCAACCTAATCTGTCACACTGTTATTGCTAAAAGTACATCATCATTCTGACAGCAAAAGAGTAACAATGGTCTAAATGGTCGTCTGAATGGTATAAGAACGTGTAATGAAAGAAACAACGCATCTCAGAAGGCTGGCGGAGTGATCAGCAGGTGGGCGGCGCGGGAACATTCTCTGCTGAACACTTCTTACAAGACTTCTTGGTCTGGTGAAGCGCCACCACCGCTGCGACACCTTTGGGCTTACGTTTTGGCTTGCAGGGACATGGCGGTTGAGGAGACTCCCTGCGGCAGCACTGAGGGCGTGGCGGACGGGGCGTACGTGGCGGGCAACACTGGGGTTTCTCATGGGGCTCAGGTCTTAAACAGCCTTGCTTTCCATACTTGCCGGCGTGGTCGAGGGGTTCCTGGCTCTTGCTAGCTGCAGAGGGATGCTCTGTTATCGGTGACTGGGATTTTTCAGGGCTACTCAAACCCTTGGTGGCATTGTCCCGCTCAGCACTGAACGGTGAGAGCGTTAATGGAGAGAGAGAGAGAGAGAGAGAGAGAGAGAGAGAGAGAGAGAGAGAGAGAGAGAGAGAGAGAGAGAGAGAGAGAGAGAAGAGAAGAGAAGAGAAAACAGAGAGAAGAGGAGAGGAGACAAGAGAATGGTTCCCTGAAATTCTTCTACACCCTTGGGACGCGAAAACCTCACCAAGTTTGGAATCTTTGCCGATCACACGTCATGTTTGCGGCAAGGTTTCCAAACTTTCGGCTCGATAATGCACCTTGGAGTTGTTACGCGCTGTATATAAAGAAGAAATATCTATTTATCACTAGTATTTATACATGGCTGATATAGTGGAGGGTGTTCAAAACGCAAATTAGCAGATAGGTATTTAGGCAAAGAGAGCATCGAAGACTGTTACTCCCCCTCATCTTATAAAGTCATCTTATAAAGTGTTCCCACCGGTAAGCAGACCTGTATGTCACTGTAGTACTAAGTAATGATGAATAATGTATTGTAAAACTGATGATTGGAAAAAAGAAAGAGGATTATGGAAATTAGCCTCAGCCTTTCTAATTTTTACATGCTGACTGGCTGGAAATGCTTGGTGGAAAAGGTAACACTTTCTCACAGCCCAAACCGGCGACCTTTGACCTTCTTGCTTCCCAACACAACTACTGAATGTTCTGTTTTTGCATCAACTATAAGCAATCGCTGAATATTTTGTCCTCGCCAGCTATACAGAAGCACTGAGTTTTTTTTTTTTTCCCCGTCAGCTATCCGAACAAATATAGACACACGATAAACCACAATGGAAAATTTATGATTCCTACATGGCAAGACAGACATAGTTATTTAGTATATATATTTTTTTGACACTGGCTCATATACATTTTTCTCGGTTCCTAACAATCATTTAATGGTCTCTTCCTTTTCCTATCATCTATACGTACAGATATAGAGACATATATTCATAAAAATTCATGATTCCTACATGGTAAGACGGACGCAGTTATATATATATATATATATATATATATATATATATATATATATATATATATATATATATATATATATATATTATACTAACGTTGACTTGTGGTTCAACATCAAAATTTCAAAACTCGACAGAATTTAAATATTTTGTCGTCGACTGAAACAACACGAAAAACCCAACTGCCTAACTACTGTTTTTCCTGCTTTGACCCAATTTCACCTCGTCTGTTTCCCCCTTTTTTTGTTTCTTTCTTTCCTCACTACTTAATTTTAATATTATGTTGTCTTCTTACTTTCCTATTTTTTTTTTCATTTCTTCCTCTTAATTTTTTCCTGTAGTTTGTCCTAATATCATTCTTTCGTGCTTTGATCCAATTTCACTTCGTCTGTTCCCCCTTTTTTATTTCTTTCTTTCTTTCCTCACTACTCCATTTTATTATTACTTAGTCTTCTTACTCTCCTATTTTTTTTCACTTCTTCCTCTTAATTCTTTCCTGTAGTTTGTTCTAATATTAATCCTCCTTTTCCATCCCTCTTTATTCTTCTTTTCATACTCATCCATTTCTCTCTCTCAATCTTTTCCCAGAGCAAGCGAGACCGGAGGAGCTTCCCCTTTAGTGCGATGTATGATCCAGCAGGAGGGGCGGCGGCAGGTGGTGTCTCTCTCCTCACCTGTCGCCCCGGAGCCTTACGACAGGAGCTAAATTAGATACGTGCTGTTCCCAGAGTGTGTGTGGCGTCCTCTGCTTCATATATCTAACTTTTATGCGTGTGTGTGTGTGTGTGTGTGTGTGTGTGTGTGTGTGTGTGTGTGTGTGTACAGGGCCATAGGTATATTTCGCTTCTTTATTCATGCTGTTTTCTTAATCTACTTTTTTCTGTTTTTTTATTTCTATTTCTTCTTCTATTCTTCTTTTTCTTATCTACTACTACTACTACTACTACTACTATCGTCCCTGTTTTCCAATCCTTTTCAGAGACTTATATTTGCAGGAGGGGAGGGGAGGTGTGTGTGTGTGTGTGTGTGTGTGTGTGTGTGTGTGTGTTTCTCTCTCTCTCTCTCTCTCTCTCTCTCTCTCTCTCTCTCTCTCTCTCTCTCTCTCTCTCTCTCTCTCTCTCTCTCTCTCTCTCTCTCTCATCGTCACACATTCATCCGGTCATAAATATAAGCCACCAAAGAACAACTCCACGAATTAATCTTTTCGCGCCTTTCACACCAGCACATAAATCACACGCGGGAGAAATATTGCTCCAAGCTGCAGCAATCAATTACCATTCAAATGATGACAATAAAGCAATTAACATAATTTTCCATCTCGCACACTCCGGCTCAGGTATTTTACGTATTTTGACCGAGGGAATTTAGTGATTATAGTGGACACTCAAGGTTCGTATTATCAAAGGACTAGTTAGATGCGTGACAAAGATGATTGCTCAAGTTCTCATTGTGTTCTCGTTGATGATGTGGAGTACTTGTTAAACTGTCACTAAAATCATTAAGATACCTTGAAATAGAACCAACTAAAAGTATTCCAGTTGAGACGCTTAAAACAATAACGAACACCATTTCATCAGACTTATAACCTAGAAACATCCCAAGAAGCATTCGGAACTGATTAGACCAACAACTATTCCACCTAAAAAAGATCACCAAAAAGCCTTCCTAGATTCTCCTTGAGTCTCAGAAACATAGAAGGCGACACATGAGAACTGGCTGGTAAGAACTGTGGGTCTAGTTCTTTATGAGGTGACGGACGGCTGCAGTAATCTACAGCTGCCCGCCTCGCCTCGCCTGCACCAGCCAGCGAGTTTTGGTGAGGTAAAGCAGCCGGTGATCTGGGAGAGGGACAGGTTTGCTCGACCTTTCATCAGGAGACCAATATAATAGTATAGCTGTAGGGTATTAATGTCTCATAAGTCGTGTTATGTTGTGGTGTATTTTCGTGTAGTGTAGTTTCGTGGTGTCGTGTAGTGATTGGCGAGTGACTCTCTGAATGCCTAATGCTCGCGCCATTCAAGGTCCTTTGTAGCTACTCTTGATGGTCCTGGCTGTCCCTTACTATCACTCAACTCCTAACAGCTGACTCGGGGAAATCAGCTGGTATTTGCCATCACTTGTACAGAGAGAAGGACGCACTAGATCGAGTCATGGGGAAGGTAAGATAAAAAATGACGGTTTAATAGTTTTTCAGATAAAAAAAAAAAAAAAAACGTTTTAGGATGACTGCAAACTCACCTCTAATGTTTTCAAGAATATAGATAGCATCTTTTATACAACCAACTGGGGAATGAATTACCTTGCTTTGCCCCAGGCTTCCCATCCATCCCCACGTCGCTAACCTCGCCTGTAGCACCGAGGCCGCCGCTCATTTCCTCTTATCCGCACATTGCCTTCCTTAGCTGGACCTTTCCCGGCAGTTTTTACTGATTCCAGGAAGTCTCCTGCATGGAAGACTCGCCGCGCACCAAGAAGAGACGGGGAGACGGGGGTCGTTGTGCAGTGGTGATGTGTTTTGGCGGCAGTGTTGTGGTGCGGCGCGGTGCCACCCACCACTGCTTATGGATGGCGCGGGTCGAGCTTTCATTCAGCATTTTCCCGTCCCCGCCGTGTTCCTTACGGCCGCGCGGAGTTACGAGGTTATCTGCAGGTATAGTGCAGGCCATGCCTCTCCCGCGCCCATTTGTTGCATGTTATACGGGCGGTGGGCAGCGCCGCCGCCAGGATGTGGCCGCGAGCCGCACATTCCGCCCTCAACAGCCTCGCCTTATGGCCTCATTCCATAACAAATATTTACTTTTAAAGCAGCTTTCCTCGCCACGCAGGGGAAGCGAGCACACACACACACACACACACACACACACACACACTGTATATTTTATAAATCTATTAACAATTCATTTTAAAAAATTGTAGCACCTTACATTTCACCTTAACTTTCTAAATACAGTACAATTATAAAAGTAAAAATCCTGCAGAATTGTATAATATTTGCACTACAAACACTTTAATTTTCATACATAAAACACAGGTGACAAGACAACCAGAACAACCAAAATAAGCTGGAAAACAGTGAATATAAACGAACACAAGAATCACACGATTGCAACAGACGATGACAATATGCATTGGACATATTTTCTATCTTATTTATAACATTTTCCTTTTCTCTCATACTAGAAGTAAAAAAAAAAAAAGTGACCTACAAAGTCTAATCCTGTCCAGAGGCGCAAGGTGAAGCAACACCACCACCACTACTACCGCCACCAAGCATAAAACTGACCAAGAAAACGTGAGAAATATATATATTTTTACACGGCCTCACATTGGCATAGCTGAGTTAATGGATTTTTTCAATATTAGTGTGTGTGTGTGTGTGTGTGTGTGTGTGTGTGTGTGTGTGTGTGTGTGTGTGTGTGTGTGGGAGTATGAACAAAATGGAGAAAAAAAAAAAACGAAGCATTTTAATACACAGGCGCAGTACAAGACTCCTGCACTTCTTCGCACATGTCTTACTCACTCCCTACCAAAAAAAGTAAGAAATAACTTTATCTCAAGTAGTTCTCTAGTAATCCCTTCTATTTACGTTAATCTTCTAAACTTAAATTTTCTCTTGTACTTTAGACGCCTTTTTGTTATTTAAATCCTTGCGTTGTTCAACTTTCACACTTTTAATTCCTCCTCTATCTGTATAAGAAATCTGTCACTGCTGTTTTTATTTTACATGGTTATAATGTAATAGTGGTTGTTTAATACAGACAAAGTACGAATAACTATTGTGAAAACAAAACAGAACACGGAGGAAGAAATACCTAAAACACTCAAAATTTCTACTATGAGAGCGTACACACACACACACACACACACGAAAAACAATTTATAAACACTAGCACACTAAATCATCTATCACTCGCTCACTTAAAATTCCTCAACTGTTCACTTCCTTCCAAGATATTTTCTCATTTTTCTCCATTTTCTGAACTTTCTTCCCAACGTACCATCAGCTTTCCTCGACCTCGCCACATTTTCTTTTCCCTTCCTGATTCTTACCTCTTCCTACGCTCTGTTTTTCGTGCCCGGCAAACAGCAGCGGTTATGTTTCTCTTCCATTCTTGATCAGCCTCTTCGTTACTATCATTTCACAGTTTTCTGATATTTTCTCTTCCAAAGCTTATCTTTCGCCACTCTTATTCCTCACCACGCACGATAGTATTGATAAACTTATCACAACTTCTCCCGTAATATTTTTGGTGAGAAACATTCAAAGAAAAAAGGAAAACAGTACAGCTTTGGAACAACACACCTGTGGGGAAATCAGCACTCTATACTCACAGTTCCTCTTATCTCACTAATTTTCAGTACATCGACCATTCGCATTAGACGGTGTTGTCTCATTGCCATCTTAGGCTTTATTGTAGTATAAAAGTGAATCAGACAAACAGACAAGAAGACAAAGCGCTCTTAGTAATAAAGATGTAAGCATGACGTGGAGGTCGCCTCGCAATAACCTGTGTGTGGGAGGCTCTTCCTTTCTCATTCCGCCGGCCGGTGAACGCCAATCTGAGTTAAAAGCTTATGTGCAGGCTGGGAGCTGAGTAGGATTGTGGAAAGTATCATAAAATAAGTAATGGTGCTACTGCTACTAATACTATTACCACTACCACTACTACCACCACTACTGGTTTTGTTGTTGCTGTTGCTGCTATAACCAACAGACCGACGTCAAAACAGTCGTGTTGGTGAGTTGGTAATGGTTGATGATGGTGAAAGGTCGGTAGCAGACAAGGAAAATGATAATGAAAACGGTTGTGATGGTGGTGAGAGTGGTGGTGGTGGTGGTGGTGGTGGTAGTAGTGGGGACATACATAGAAATTCAAGATGTCATGTTGGCTTTGAGTGGTGGTGGTGATGGTGGTGGTGGTGGAACGAACGCAGTACAGATGTCAGAAGTAGAGATAAAAGTGTGGAGATGAAGGGAGTGGCAGTGGTGATAGGGACAATGACAATGGTAATAGTAGAAGCGACAGCACTGGTAGTGATGAAGACAGGCAGTAGCAATGGAGCAAATGGAAACAACAGCAGTAAGGCTGATGGAGGCAATGTTAACGGGAGTGGAAACAGTAACAGTAATAGTAACATTAGCATTAGTACTGGTATAGCATGCCGTCCTTTCCTCGCCGCCCCCTCACAGAACACATGATACACGCCTCTGTGTGTGTGTGTGTGTGTGTGTGTGTGTGTGTGTGTGTGTATCCCTCACGCCTCGCCGGGGAAGACCAGCCGTCAATTAACCGCGAGTAATAACGGCGCACTATCAATAAAGATACTCGGGTTTTATTCCTGGAGGGAGTAATGAGTCCACGCCGCAACGCCACACACCTGTTACCGCCACCGCCCACTGCTACTTTCATCATAATTGCTTTCACAATATGAAGGAAACGAAGGCTACAAAAGTGTGAATATGGTTGAGAGGAGTCCGTCGTTTCCATAATAATAACGATTATAAAAAAATATAAAAAAGTTGAGCAGAAGATTGCCAGAACGGAAGTAAATGTACTCGTAGTTCCGGAGGTGGCCCAGTACTCTTGAAACAATGTAAGCCAAAGGAAGGGAAAAACTAAAAACAGACGAAGAATTTCAGAGTTTCTCGGATGTCTTATCTCGACTCCTTTGCATAAACACTAGTTAAGGTTAATAACTTCAAGGTTCCTTATATGATTCTAGTGATAATTCGACGAGGATTATGCATCACTAGTGGAAGAACACCTTTAATATCTTTATTAATACCAATGGAAAAAAAAAACACCCATGAGACCCCTATCAATCATCTTTGTGACCTTAAAAGAATAAATAATTTCGGAACACAGGCCTTTTAATAGTACACTGGTAGTCCTAATGAGAGAACCAATCGTTTCAGAACACAGCCCTTCAAGTCACACAATGATAGACCTGATGAGAATATAAATAGTTTCAGAACACAAGATTTCAGATCCCACAATGATGGTCCTGGTGAGGGTATAAATGGTTTCAGAACACAGATCTTCATGGTAGTCCTGGTGAGAGAACAAAGGGTTTCATAACACAGGCTTTCAATTCGCCCAGCGGTGCACTAAGCAGATGAACAGGTCTTAGCGAGGCATCATGAGGCGAACAGCTTGGTGGCGAGAATATTACTTAAATCAATGGCAGATTATATCGTACAAGGAGGAACTTCAGCAGTAAAGGTCAGGAGGTGTAACACTCATCATACGAAATTAGTTAACACAACAGCATGGATATAAAACTTAGAATGAAATGCATGTGAATATCATGAAGGATACAAAGGTGAATAATTTAAAACATACAGAGGATACAAAGGTGAATAATTTAAAACATACAGAGATGTAAGAGAAAAATAAGGTAATATTTCACTTCTCATAGAAATAGAAACGTAACATGATATCTATATCGTGTGCCACAACAAAAAAAAAAGTTAACATTGAAATTCTGATTGAAAAATGAAAAACAAAACAAGACAGGGAGCTTAAAACCGAACTAACATTCAATATCTACAGTCAGTCCAGCAAGCCAGCCTCCTTCTCAAAGCTCGGGACAGTATCTAAGGGAGCGTTTGCGTTCGAGGAGGGATGGCACAGGAGATTAGAAGAAGACGGAGGAGTCAGCACAGTAATAAAACTATTTGGTGATAAACTTAAGCCAGGGAAAAATACAAGATGCATTAAAAGTTGCATAAAAAGAGTTGCTAAGAAGGACTGAAGAAGCAGTGTAATAGTGAAAAAGAAACAATGGAAAAAACAATAGAAGCAAGAAGTGGACGACCTATCAAGCGTTACAAAGCGAAACAAGAGGATGGCTGCGACAGGGAACGACGCACGCCGCATGTGGGAGAGAAAAACCATCGGCTTTTTTTTTTTTTGCTCGCTTTCCAAGTTATTGTCCTATGCCATAGCAAATTCTGCTCGATATCTGTGCTCACCTTATGAACTGTTCATAAACAAAGTTAGTCGTAGACCAAGCTGTTACCATATAACGTAAAATAACTTTTAAGTAAAATAACTTTTAAGATAATGTATTGAAATACGGTAGAGTTGGCTTGAAATATATGTTAACAAGTAAAATATAACTTAAAGCACCCATAATTACGGCAGGCAGTGAAGTACACCCTAAGGGTATTCATTACCCTCCAACACACTCAATACGAGGGATCAGGAAAGAGTCACGATCATTCCGATGCAACAATGACGTGTAAGCGCGCTCACTGCTACTCCCACTGCAAGGCACCGGCTCTCCAACCTACACGCGAACCAGTCGAGCGCCACTAGAGTGGGTATTAGTGCCGGAAGCCTCTTGAGTGGGGAACAAAGGACCTGCTGTGGTATAAGGTTCAGATGCAATGATGCGCCGTCACTCTGAATACACAACATACTGAAAAGCTGCTCAATATCAAGTTCCTTCAGTCTTTGTGCCTTTCAGTGTTGTGGGATAGAAGCATTGTCAGTATTTTACGTAAGTCTCTTCCACAAATACTAAAGAGAAGCAACAGTAGTTCTGATGTGATACACTAACGTGACAGGAACGGTCTCTTCCCCAAAGTCACGTTGCTTGCTGAACTGACTATTTTCTATTTTGAGGTGACGGTATTGAGATGCAAGTTAGATGTTATTTCTTATTAGGTTGCTATGGAAATTAGGTGCAAACGACGAAGAGACATTAGTGGCAGTTGTTGTGTAGAAGTGATCGTGGTGGTGATGATAAGAATATATTATCACTATTTTTATTACTGTAGTTACCCTAAATTAAATGTAGCAGCAGCAGTAGTAGTATTAGTAGTAGTAGTAGTAGTAGGAGTATTAATGGTAGTAGTAGCGCCACCACCACCACCACCACCACCACCACCACCACCACCAATACTAATAATAGTATATACACACCACCAATAACAGCATAACCAGAAGCCAACCCCACCCCACCCCACCACACACACACACACACACACACACACACACACACACACGGTCGGTCTGACGCAAAGCCACACATAAATCGGCGTAATGGGCAACATGGCGGTAATTTTTAAGCCATTTGTCCCGCGTAAGAGGTTAATTGGACTTTAGGGATCATATCAACTTTCTCCCTCCTCCTCTCCTCCTCCTCTTTCTCTTCCTCCTTCTCCTCTTTTACCCCCTCTTTCTCCTACTCTTCTTTCTTTTCTCCTTTTCTTCTTCCGATTTGTTTTTTGTTTTCTTCTCCACACGTAAAAATAAGAAAAAAAAGGAAGAAAATAATATCAATAACCACAACAACAACAACAACAACAACAACAGACCAACCGACAGCAACAATAACAAGAAAAAAATCCCAATAAGCTAACACACACACACACACACACACACACACACACACACACACACACACACACAGAGCAGCGGGCGGCAGGCGAGCACACTAGGCATTCAGTGTCGGATGCGCCTTGTCCTTCGCCACGCCAGGTATAAAAAAAAAAAGAAAAAAAGAGCCTTGCATCGTCTCCCGTTTCAGTGGACGTGAGGATGCGGCCCAAATGCACACTGACCACGAAAAAAACTGATAGAAAACAACCAAACATGCTCTCTCTCCCAACAGAATACGTAAAAGAAAAAAAAATCGAAAAAGTTGAAAAACCGTTACAAAAAAAAAAAAGGGGGAAAATAAAAGTGGAGAGAAAAAGAAGAGCATGTTTTATTTCCTCTTTCACCATTTCCAAGTTAAATGTGTCAATTTCTCTGCTGGGGCGTCACGGAAACACGGGAAAACTGATCTGAGGGCTTTAGGATCAACTGCCTATGAGAGAGAGGTTACCTCCGGGGAGTGAAGCCAGGACAGGACACAATGTAAACCCCTTAAGTGATCAAGTCCCTAGTGGATTTTGGTCTCGACTCTCCTGCCACTACAAACTACAAACTAGGACAAACTAGCAATAAGAAACTGTCGCCGATGACCCTACACAAAGCAAGAAACTCATATAAACCCTGGTCATACATGTCACCAATTACACCACAAGTGATCAGAGAGGCCCACGCGGATTCTGGCCTCGACTGTCATGTCTCTACAAATAAAGACAACAGATCTGAAAGCTTTAAGACAAACTAGACATGAAAGGCAAATTCAAATTATACACGTTATCAATTAGACCATAAACGATCACAGACCCTTGGTGTATTCTAGTCTGAAGTCTCGTGTCACTACAAATGGAAGGCAACAGTAAGTGGCGAGTGTCGAGGTGCGGCGGAGAAAACGAATACGTGTCTACTCTGGCAAAACATAGCGTGTCTGGGCTGCATGAAGACAGAGGCTGCCATCAAAACATGAGTCCTATCAAGGCGCGGCGCTACTTGGGAGGCAACACACGGGATAAACACACGCTTGGCTCAGAGAGATAAACTGTTACGGCGGGTGAGGGATGAATGTGTGTCGTCTTTCTACGGCTATTCACTATGTAAAATAGGATGAAACTACCGATGAAATTTTCTCTGTCTGTCTGGCTGGCTGGCTCGCTGGCTGGCTGGCTGGCTGCGTTCATGTTTGTCTATGACCATCTGTTTATTTGTCTGTCTTCTTATCTTTGTTCTTATTCTTTCTTTCTCAGCGAGTTATCTATTTCTTCTCTCCACTCCACTAACCATCTAATTCTTGTCTCCACTCAACCAGCCATCAGGCACCACGTTACCGAGTCCTTTGTCTATCAGCGGCCGCTCAACGAGGAACGAAGTCCAGTCGTTACAAGAGGAAGAAATTGACAGCCTTACTAGAACGCCAAGCTCTCTCTCTCTCTCTCTCTCTCTCTCTCTCTCTCTCTCTCTCTCTCTCTCTCTCTCTCTCTCTCTCTCTCTCTCTCTCTCTCTCTCTCAGTTGTTGGGGAAGTTTAAGTAAGTGCGTCGCGCCACCCAAGATGATCCTCAAAGTTTGCCTCTCTCGGCCCGCGGGAAACGATCTAAGTTAAATGCGAAGGCTTACAAAAATAGACGGCGTAAGGCAAGGCAGAGACACACAGACAGACACGGGCACTGACACACGCACACACACACACACACATACACACACACACACACACACACACACACAAACACACATGGGTGAGGTCAGCTCTTGTTGGTTTGTGTTGCTTCTGGAGATTTTTTCTGAGTGATTTTGGAGAGAGAGAGAGAGAGAGAGAGAGAGAGAGAGAGAGAGAGAGATAATGTGTGTGTGTGTGTGTGTGTGTGTGTGTGTGTGTGTGTGTACCTGTCTGTCTGTGTGTCTGTCTGTTCGTCTGTTTGTCTATCACTCCGTACATACAAGCATATCTCTTCCTTAACTCTGGAGAAAAAGAAATCCAAAATAATATTCAGCCTGAGAGAAATTCAAATTAAACCACGTATGAATACTTGAGTTTCTTGTCCTTTGGAGCTGCACGTAAGATTGCTTGCACATTCTTCATTAGGAAAGAGATATAGCAAGACGGTGGTGGTGGTGGTGGTGCAGGTGTACGTCGCTGTATCTTATCTCGAGAAGTGAGGGAGGAAAAAAAGATTGTGGAGACCAAGCAAAAAGGTTTTTATTAGAACCCGGAAGTTTCACGGCGCCGGATGTGGGCCCTGGATCTTTTCCCTCTCTCTCTCCCTCTCTCTCGCTCCTGCCTTCCCTCTCCCCATCAAAGAGAGAGGAACCATTGGACAAATGTACAAGAAAGGTGCGGAGGAAATAAGAAATATATATAGAATTATTTAAGAGTATTTCCTATAGAAATGATGGAAAATAAAGCTCTTTTCCCCACACAAGAGAGATGAGATAATAGAAAAGTTGAAAATAATGTAAGGAGCAGAAAAAAAAAAACTGTAAATCATGAAAAAAAAAAATGAGAGGAACTAATAGGATGAAATGATGAAAAAATAAAACACTCCAAATTATGGGGAATAAGAAAATATCAGCCATCATCTTACAATACATTTTTGTACTAATACTTAAATGTATACACAATACTTTCCTCTCTAGCCACACAATTTACTCCTTACAACACACAATGTATCGTATAGCCGTGTTCAGTATTCAGACAACACTGCATACGATTCCACTGCGTTAAGCCTTGACTCCCAATCTTAAATTCTTAAATCTAATAATCTATCAACTCTCATGTCTTGTAAGGGAATTGTCAGCAGATCAGAGAACGCGAGGCACATAGGAAAAACATAAGACAGAGTGGAAGTGGGCACAGCTGATTTGCACCAGATCAGAGAACATGAGACAATCCTGGGACAAAAGTGAAGTCAATGCAGCAAATTATTAGATATACTGTTGCAATGAGAAGACACACAGGCTCATGAACTACTACTACTACTACTACTACTACTACTACTACTACTATTACGAACGTGTGTGTGTGTGTGTGTGTGTGTGTGTGTGTGTGTGTGTGTGTGTGTGTGTGTGTGTGTGTGTGGAGCGCGTGCCAGACCCCTTGCCTCCCTCCCCCCTCCCTCTCCAATACATTTCTCAGACAATCGCTGGACACCGGGCTGGAAAACGACTGACGCCAGAACAAACGTCAAAATCTCGCCTTTTGCGAGGTTTTGACATGCTGAAAATACCACTGCAAAAATAATACAATAAAATAAAAAAAACAATAGAGAGGGAGAGGAAGAGAAAGAGGAGGATGGACATTTCTATTTTGATTATTTTATTCCCGCTATATAAACTACAAACAGTCCGTACACCATCACCACCCCCACCACCACCACCACCACCACCACCACTATCAACATCATCATCATTAACAGTCCATGATTTAAATACAAGATAGTCCTCCCACAACCTCCTCCAATCCTCTCCGGCAGCTGTGTGTCTCCTTCACTCACTGGTTTTCTTTTTATACCCAAATTCATCCTAGCAATGATACTTTATTCTTTTTACTTCTATGCATTTCTTTCCCACAATGCCTTCCACTTTCTTCTATTTCCTCTGCCAAACAACTCGCCTCCACTTTAGTTCTAATTATGAAGTAAACTACCCCTAGTTTTTCTGTTTGCTATTTCTCAACTTTCTGATTTTCTTCTTAATATAAGAAGTTTTAATCCTTTCATTTGAGTGACAACTAAAAACATTTGCAAATGAACTACGAACGTTTTATTTTTAGTTTTAATCAATATAAAAGCTTTCCTAGTTTCTCAGAGTTTGTACTAACTTTCCTCAACTTTTATTTCTCAGCCTTGTCAAGTTAAGGTTTTCAAGTTTTCTTTATATATAACTCGTACTTTCTGATCCTCACAACAAAACATCCCCAACAGGTATATTTATAATTTGATGACGTATCTTTAACTTCACTCCGAGTTTATTAAGACACAAGCCCTTGCTGAAATACACGAGAGTTCCCTAAAAGTTAGCTCACCATGGGTGGAGCTACATCATCTCTTTTTTAGTGTCATTCATGAGCTGGTCTGAATAAATATTTGGTCAAGACTCAAATGAACACAAAGGAAGAACAAACTCCACCAGATCACCTCAACGTTACCTTATAAGTTCCTATTGTGTTCCGTGGTTTGCTGTATATGAAGTGTTTACTTCATTACACTTACTTATACCCCGATTCATAGATAAATTACTCGTCTCTCAATACAAAAGACTGTTTCCTTAATTATTAACCTACTAGTAGCATAAACTGAGTGATTCCATGTAATGTTTCAGTTTCTAATTATAAAGTACACGAAAAAAGCACGTTTTGTTTGTGATTTTTACAGTAGTCTCTCCAAAACCAAGTCACCACCACCACCATCACTGCCGCCGCTGCCGCCACGACCATCACCACCACCACCACCACCACCGGCATCAACAAATAAGGAGGAAACAATACTGATAAAATATTGGAAGGGGACCAGAAATAAAAACAAGGCCATATGTTTTCCTTCCCTTGAGCAGCCAGTCTTGAGGAGCGGCTCGGCCTCTGCTACATAAATGTTTCCTTAATTCGCAAAGTCTTGCCTTAAAGAGAGAAAGCCGCCGGTGAATTACCGGGACTCACTGAGGCTGGGGATTGTAGTCTGGGCCCTGTGTCTGCTCCGGTCCGTCTGCTGGTGGTCCGGTGGGTTTCTCTGTCTGGATGTGCGTCTCTCTCTCTCTCTCTCTCTCTCTCTCTCTCTCTCTCTCTCTCTCTCTCTCTCTCTCTCTCTCTCTCTCTCTCTCTCTCTCGCAAGCACTAATACACTCGCAGGCACTAATACACTAATACTGTACCGAAATATATTTATGGTAATTACACGCTTGATAGTTACCTCGGTGGCCTTGTAGCTGATCCTAATTAAGGGAAGCGGTATTTGCTCGTAGCTCACAAGACACCCCAACATACCCTGTCCCTCTCTCCCTGCCAGCTGAGTAATAAGGTGGCGACAATAACTACTCCCGGTAAAAGGGTTTCGCACTCAGACACTGCATGGTAAATACTGTCTAGACCAAGTGATATTTACAAGTAAGAACCTCATTGCCCTACTACACCCGATGTTCCAGAAACCAACACCGCAGGTTAGGTTAGGTTAGGTGGTTGATATATAGTTACTCAACCGAAAACGCTATTAAAAGAAACTCTACATTAAGCAGGAAACTTAAGACTGAAAAGAAATGCTAAATACAGTGCAAATGAGAGCACATGGTTGCTTGACTACTGGCCGTGACTCTACAAAGGCCCTTAGATGATCATGTTTAACGCTTTGAGAATACTGAGGTTCCACTCTCAATAAATAAATTGGTAAATGAAAAAAAAAATAAGTAAAATAAATAAAATGTGGAAGATGGTGAAAGTTTTGATTGTTTTTACTGAGCTTTAATAATTCAGGTTAATTCAATTAGTTCAAGATAATTTAATTCTGAAACGTCAGAAAAAATTAAGATACTCCCGAAGGGTATTTTTGTGGGCTCGCTCGTTTGTGTGTGTGTGTGTGTGTGTGTGTGTGTGTGTGTGTGTGTGTGTGTGTGTGTGTGTGTGTGTGTTTCATCAAGTTTAATGTTTTTCAACGATGTGTGTGTGTGTGTGTGTGTGTGTGTGTGTGTGTGTGTTGCATCTGGCGTCACCAAAGCATGGCCTGGCTTCAGCATTGTGTTTCGCCGCATGACAACAACATTTCCAGCGGTGACTCTGTGCTCGTGTTCCTGTAATCTGATCACTGATGCGCCATTTGCACACAAACTCCGCACGACTGTGGTGGATTGTTCGTTAATTCCATGTAAACGTAATGGGCCCAAATCAGTGTGTTGTTTTATTGACTCAAAGCCTCTCCTCGTCTAGAAAACCTGAACATCAAAGTTTATTGCATGATATTGTGTGGCCGTGGCTATTGGCTGGCGCAGTGTGTGGCGACCATGCCTCGCCAACCACATTTTTTCATTCCCTGCCAGTCATCGTGAAAAATTTCCATCCTGCTTTGAGAAATAAGCTTAAGATAAGTTTAAAATTATTGTTTTTTCTTATGTAAGAGGGGTTCTTCTTATGTAAGAGGGGATCTGGCCAAGTGTTACAAAACCTCGTATATAAAAAGAAAACCTTTTTGGAATGCTAGTCCCTAAGGAAAAACAGGCAAAACGATTACACAAAATTGGAGAAGTATCTTGAAACCTTCCTCCTGAAATAGTTAAAGTCATAGGTAGGAGGAAATAGAGACTCACACAGAGAGTTCATTTGTTTACCACTGAAAGGGATGAAAGAGTGATATACTGCTAACTTTAGCATTAGAGAGGTGGACAGAATAGGGATGAGAGAAAGTAGAAAACCTTTTGCAGTGTGTACGAGTGTGTGTGTGTGTGTGTGTGTGTGTGTGTGTGTGTGTGTGTGTGTGTGTGTCTGTGTTTGTGTTTGTGTGTGTGTGTGTGTGTGTGTGTGTGTGTGTGTGTGTGTGTGTGTGTGTGTGTGTCTGTGTGTGTGTGTGTGTGTGTGTAATTCCTGACCAGAGGTTCCGTATCAACAAAACAAAGCAATATTGTTTTCCTCTAACTGGTGGGAAGGCTTAAATAGAGCTACCATGGAAGAGCCTTTGCCAGATTCTTTTCACTGTGCCAGGATCGAGAATACCGGGGATGATGTGTTGGTGGTTTTCTCGGAATACGTGGAGATGTAAAGGAAACGACCATCAACTTATACCTAAAGGACAACAAATGATACTTGAAAGTGTAGGGACAGAACAACCCATGTATTACAGCCCACCTATCACCTCTTATATAATCTACTGCCTATTACGTATTAGACACAACGCTTCTACTACTGTTCACATGAAGGAAGGGTCTGCCAACTGATATAGTGTGTGGTACTTACAGTGTGGAGACAGAGTAACCCACGTATTACAGCCAACCTATCACCTCTTATACTATCCTACTACACTATCTGTTCTTTGAAAGCAGTTCTCGAAAATGCTAATGGATTCAAGTGGAAGATATCAGTGTTTCCAAAGATGTCACGATTCTAATGATAGCAAAACATGGATTTGCATCAGTACATAACATCGATTTGCATCAGTAATAAGAAAAAGAACACACATGAGAAACCAACTATGTGGCCTTTCAAAACTGAAAACTGCATAGGCTTAATTAAATAGAAGATATCACAGGGTGTCTCGATTCTAATGATAGCATATGTAACAATGATTATGTACTACTAATGAAGAGAGGAAAAAAAAAAAAACACAAGAACTCAAATAATCATTTATGTGGTCTTTGAAAACATGTTGAAGTGGAAGGTATCAACATTTTCATTGTTGTTGCGATTCTAATGAAACTTTAACGATGAATCTGTAACAGCAGTAAGAAAAATACCACAGATGAGGACCCAAAAAAATTATCTACATACTTTATAACATTTCAAAATAATCCTCGTGAAACTTAAAGGCATTTGAGAATACGAGTGTTCGTTACCTACACTGACCTACATACAGAACAGAGCAGGAAAGGATCGTGAAAGATTTTTTAGTCCGTTCAGATTAACTTGTTGGATAAGCCACAGCTTGCCACACTGTAATCTAAACAGAGAGGCGAGCAGAGAGAAAGATGCGTTTACTCATTCCATATTACTGTTTTCCCTTCAGCTTTTTTTTTTTTATCAGCAGCAAATTCACGTCGATGGTGGAAATGTTTTGCGTGTGGTCCATGTTGTTTTACTTCCGTCCCACCTTCCCCCAATCCTACAATCTATTTTTAATTCACTCCCAGGCTTCCCCCAAACAGACTGCTCTGCTATTCTCATCTGTGACTCGAATATTTTCTCTCTCTCTCTCTCTCTCTCTCTCTCTCTCTCTCTCTCTCTCTCTCTCTCTCTCTCTCTGAAGATCAGGAATATTCGCTTTATTTTATTCGCTTTATTATATCATCTAAACAATATACATTTAATTTATCTCTTATGTGCATGAAGGATGCTGGCCAAAAACAAAAATTAAAAGAACCTCCTACATTATCACTCCCTTAAAAATAATAAATAAAAAAAAAAAAAGATTTCCAATGTTTTAATTCCCACTCGATGTACAGACAATAAACAGATTAAAGGCAATGAGGTTACCAATTCCCTCCTCATTTGTGGTAGTGTTATGATAGCGTGGCCAGTGTTCACTACAGGGTGCTATTGTGACCTATGCCTAGCGGAGAGGCGAGAATAAATAAAGCCTCATTGATGTAATAGTAAGGGCGCTGCTTTGTGTTACGGTCAGTGCACAGAATTAACTCTACTTTTCTTTACTCTGTTATTCTCACACATGGCTGACCTGTTTGGCTTCCTTGATTCTAGTTTCGTATTCACGGAAGTCGCACAAAATTAACGTATTTCTCCTCTTCTGAGCTCGATTTATTTTCATTTTCTTTTTCTGAGGTGACGCTCGTATTCTGAAACGCTTTGCTGTCTCACCAAGACTATTTTCAAAGGGAACAGAGATGGTAAGACGGGTTCTAAAGAGTATTTCCCCTGTTAATAAAGTTAATGATGTCTTGTTAATCTGTCACTAGAACTGTAAAAACACCACTGAAAACATGCCTAACTTCAGCTACAGCCTTTTGTACGCAGTGTTTCAGAATATGGTCCTTACTTTGCTTGATCATCGTTTCATATTTACAGAGAACGCGCAAAATTAAATTATTTCTATTATGTTATGTTGAAATTCAGTATTGTTTTTTTTTTTTCACATGGATGGACGGACGGTTGACATGCTTGATCGTGGTTTCATGTTCACGGAAGTCACGGAAAATGAGTATTATTTTTATTGTGTTGAAATTCATTATTGTTCCGTTGCATGGGCGGGCGGCTGGCAAGTTAGCTAACACGGTCGTGGCCTCGTGAAAAAAAGGAAGCTGCACAAAATTAAAATGACACGCTTTCTTTGCCCCGTTAAAATGCACAATATATTGTTTTCTACATGAACGGGAGACTGCGCAAATAAATGTCAAATTAATGCATTTTCTCCATGACTAGTTTATCAATGATTGAAGTTTCCTGCGTGGTCTAATGAGCGTTGCTATTGTGTACTGTGGCGGTGACGTGGTGGTGGTGTGCTGTGATGTAGTGCTGTGGTGGTGGTGTGTGCTGTGGTGCAGGTTTAATCGTCAGGAGAATTACTTATTTTACAGTAAGTAACTCCTCATCCTCCCACTTCACCCAACCCATTCAAGAGAGAGAAAAAAACGATAAATAAATAAAATAAATAAGTAAATAAATTGCAGAAAATACGATCTTGACTTCGATGATATAATGAATGATCTCTATAAACACATCGATCTGTTTCAATGATATATGTTGGTTGCCAGTTTTAGATTACTGCCAGTTTTAGATTACTTATATACAGTAACCTCCGTCTTTGTGGGAAAAAAAGTGGCGCCTACCCATAAGATAAGAAAAAGGAGGAGAAAACTGCAAGAATCAATAAGTTTACACGTGGCAGCCCATGTATCAAATATGAATATCTGTAACACATGGTGTTTGATGGTGGTCACTATACAAATTATTTCTGTATATTGCTCGTTTCATATTTGTTTGTTTCATAGTATTTGGTCGTTTCATATGATAACTACCTAGGAATAATGAGTGGTAATGAGTGTTTCATTTGTGTATGAATCCCTCGAGCGGTAAACCGAGGGAAGGTAGCTCAGGGAGAGAGGTCAAGCCGGCAGTCTATCTGTGCTATAGCAGCCGCACACACCTTGTTGGATTGAAACCTGTGGATTTATTTCCTGTGAGCGCCAGAGATTGGTGAGTGTTCATCTATTATATTTGTGATAGGTTTAGGAATATATTAGGAAAGTGTAGTACTTTGTTGCTTGTTATTCTCTCCTGTTGTATTTACTTACGTTACACCCAGAACTGTTACATATATGTTGTGTTTTTTGTGATATTTTAACTTAAATTGTCATAGTTAGGTAATCAAACATTCATGTGAGATTTATGTGACCCAGAAGGGTCTTTGCACCGTAAGGATAGTCACCATAGCTTGTTAGCTAGTAGTTTATTTATCATGTATTTGTTAATTATTTTATTTATTTATTTTTTTTTATTGACACGTGTGCATAGTGATTTCATTGTTGCTCTAATGCCTTCATGTGGACTTAGTGATGTTATTTATGTTAATTTTGTATTGCATAGAGATTAATAATTACGGGTCCTTTTCCAGTTGGACCGTTCACCCTCACGTTCACCATATGGGACAAGTAAACACACACAAGAATGAACGAGTGTCAATAACGTGGCGTAATAACATACCAAGAAGAAATACCCTTGTCTAACGCCCCTGACTGAGTAGGTGTTATAATATGTATACCCATCTGTCATCACTGTTCATACATGGATGTGTAAATGCCCGCCACGAGCCCCCAACAGTCTAATACATGCGCAAGAAACGACCAATGAACGAACTAAATCAATGATAGACAAAATAACTGACTGATTGACCAACTTAATGACTAAATGATTTGCTAACTGACCATTTAATTAACTGGCTGACTATTTAACTAACTGCCCTATTAATCAACTAACTGACTGACTAGTTAAGCACATGACTGAGACTAATAATTACCACAGACAAGCTCCCCAACGACGCCCATTAGCAGCATTAACACTATATGCAGACGACATTACACAGGTGATAATATACCCCATGGAATTAGACATGGTGAATTTTGCATTAAATGAATATACCTTGCTAACAGTTACGAATACAATTGGAAAGAAAGAACAAATCGTGAAGTATTACTGTAATGGGCACAAACGAGAACGATAAATCTAAGTAACTGATAATACAGCCATATGAGGGTACTATTAGCATCAAAGAATGTGTGTGTTAAAAGTTAACGAATACAAAAAGAAAAATGCAAACAAACTGTGGAGTATCACCGTAATGGCAGGGGCGAGGGCGATAAACCTAAAGTAACTGATAATATCGCCACGTGAACTTAGACAAGAGGGTAAAACGTCTTATTAAAATACCATAACGTGTTAACAATAACGAACACATTTGGATAGTAGAATAAGCCGTGGAGTATCACTGTAATGGGACTGGCAGTGATAACGGCTAAAATAGGTGATAGTAATTATAGACATATTAAATTGAACATAAAGGTGAAATTTGCAGTAAATTAAACATAAAGGTAAAAATTTTTTTAGTGAAGAAACATTGCTTGTTAACAATTACGAACACAAATGGAAAGTTAGAACAAGACGTAATGGAATTCGCAGTGATAAAGATAAACTTAAAATAACTGTGGCCGACAAACTAAATAATACAAGAAAACAAGGAAAGGTCCTCAGGCTCTGATTAGTAAAATATAGATTCATATCACAAACGAGAGAGAGAGAGAGAGAGAGAGAGAGAGAGAGAGAATGTTGGGAATGGGAAGGCTGCAGAGGAGGAAGATGTGTGTGCGTGTGTGTGTTGACATGAATTTTGTACCAATCTTTCGTCATGTTGTCTGAATATTTTCCCTTGGTTTTCATGTTCCATGTCCTGGTCGTGCACAGTTATTTTGGTCGTGATTCTGGCTCAGTGTCCCGCCAGATTCTCGTTTAATATTCCACTGGCTTGCTCTCATCTTCCATTTCTGTTCACAATTGCCATCGAGCTTTATAGACGAACAATGGGTAGTGTTTGGGTACTCACCGCGCCACAACACTCCACTTTAGCGATGACAAACTTAGCCTGTAAAGAAAAGAACAGTATTAGCATGGAAGAAAAACATGAAATCAAATAAGAATATCCTCAGTGACGCAAAAATGACTTATCAAAGAACTTACTTCCCTCCTTACCTAAACTAATAAACAAACGCACAAACTACAAATCTCAGACACAATTACAAAACGTCTATTCTCTGTGAAGCAAAAACTAATCATAAACCCGAACCCCGGTGCGTCCATACATAGACTCAGGGCGAGGAGGTCAATATCCAAGCTGGGGTCGGTCGGATCTTGGAGATCTTGAAGGGCCTCCCCAGGTCTGCCTGAAGCACTGCCTGGCCTACCCGCCCGTCCGACCGCCCCGCCCCAGGAATGACCCACTGGAAAGCCCAGCACATCACCCCCTCGAGCCTCTTATCAGGAACCCTTAATTGAGGGAGAAAATTAGGAAATCCTGTTATGCCCGAGGGAGGTTCGCTGCATTTTTGTTATGAACACGAAGGGCGAGGGAGGAAGGGAGGAAGGAAGGATGGGAGAGGGATAGGGGAGAAGGATGGAGGAAAGGATAGTGATGAAAGAACGAGGAAGAGAGGAAGAGACAGCAGAGGAAAAGGGAAGAGGGGGAGAGGAAAGGAAGAGGGAAAGATGGTGATGAAAGAACGAGGAGGGAGGAAGGGGCAGGAGAAGGAAAGGAAAAAATGGATGAGGGAAGACTGGCGAGGGAAAAGATATGGGAGAGGAGAAGAGGACGAGAGCAAAGAAGCAAAAATGGTGAATAAAGGAGGTAAGATTGGGTTGAGGTAAAAAAAAAAAAATGAAGAAAAGAAAGATGAAAGGGGCAGAGAGAGAGAGAGAGGATAGAAAGAGAAAGAAAGAAAAGAAGGAAAGAAGAATCCGTTAAAATCTTTTGTGGGAAAGAAAAACCGACTTACAGCGTCACAACAACGAAGTCATATTACATCGGATATTGTTACGAAAAAGCGCTATATCACCTAACGAAAAACTGCCTTTAGCGAGAATCGAACCCACAACCATTATACCGCGAGGAGAGCACTGTACCATAGAGCCACCGAGTCCTATTTCAGGCAGAGGGGGAAAGGGGTAGAACGGCAAAGGTCAGGGTCAAGGTACGGCAGGAATAAGTATATACAAATACGAGGCCCTTACGCAAATATGAAATGAGGTTATATTAAGTTTAATTATATTAGTGTTTGTATTCAATTTATTTTTACCTGTGTCGACTTTCCGTGTCTCTCTCTCTCTCTCTCTCTCTCTCTCTCTCTCTCTCTCTCTCTCTCTCTCGTTCTCCATAAGATTTAGAGGATGAAAAAAGTATGAGAAAAATACAGCCTCTTCAGAAAATTGTTTTATAATATGGGGTTGAATTTAATTATGTATTTGTATCCAATTTATTTATACCTCCGTTGATTTGCGTGATTTCTTTTTCTTATCTTTTTTACTCCTTAAGATTTTGAGAAGAAAAAGTGTGAGAAAAAATACAGATCTTCAGAAATAGTTAAATATTGTATAGTTGTATTCAGTTACGTATTTGCATTCAACTTATTTATACCTGCGTCGATTCTCGTTATTTTTTTCCTTAACATCGTGAGAAGATAAAATAAGGTAAAGTGAGAGGAAAATAAAATACCTTCAAGGAATAGTTATATAATATGACGTTAAGTTTAGCTGTTTATTTATATTCACTTTATTTATACCTGCGTCTATTTCAGTGAGCTTTGAATAGTCCTTAAGATTTAGACCTTGCCGCGGTCTTTCCATATCATCCTTCACATTTAATACTCCTTAGTTCATAATGAAAAATGGTAAGCTTAAGAACGAAGACAAGAGTGTTGCGATGATGTTGGTAAACTAGTATGTCGTAATAAAAAAAAAGGAAGCAAATGATTAGAGTAAAGCTGGGGAAACAAAACAACGTGATTCAGATGTTGAAAGAATAGCAAAAAAGGAGAAACGAGTCATGTTTACTTAGATTGCATACTTCGTTCATGAACAATATAAAAAAGGGAAAAAAAACTGCAAGGAAAGTAGAAAAAAAATGCTCCAAATGCACGAAGAATAATAAGAGAAATGAAGCAAATTCCATGCAGAATTTTATATGCAACGTTGATATTGCTGTGCGTACAAGCTATATGAAAAAAAAGGGGAAAAAATAAAGCACCAATGAAAAACCAACTAAATCGTATTCTACCTAGATTTCAGAAATGATCTCATAATCTCATGAATAAAAAAAAAGAGGATTAAAAGAACGAAGGAAAAAAAAAAGTGAAAAATTTATTTGCTATCGGTGTATGAGAAATCACAAGAAACAATATTGTATTCTACTTAGATATCCGAGTTCAATTAATGCTCTCCTCATAAACCAACAAAAAAATTATAAAAGGAAAAACAAACCAGCGGGAAGAAAAAGTAAATTTGCTGTTGATATACGAGTAAGAGAGGAAAGAAACTAAATATTGTTCTTACATTTGGAAGTGACCTGATATTTCGCTCATGAGTCATTATGAGAGAAAAAAAAAAGCACGGAAAACGAAAAGACGGTTGAGAAAAAAGTTTAGTTTGCTGCCTACGTACAAGAAACAGTAAGTAAATATTATGTTTAAAATAAAATAAAATTATTTATTAAAATAAATAAAGAAGGGCTAAAAACTGGAACAAGGAAACAACAGCTTGCAAAAGAATAAACAAAACAGCGTCCTACTGAGCGTTCCAGAGTGGTGTGGTAGTTTATTCAGAGTCATGATGAAGATGGAAGCAAGAGGAAAAAAAGTAGGAAAAAGTAAAGGAAAAGTATAATCGTGGTCAAGATTCCCTAAGTGATCTGATATTGTTCGCCACTCATAAAAAAGAAAAAGCGAAAAGATAAATAAAGCAGGAGAAAAAACTAGAATAAGGAAACGGGAGCTTACCAGAGTCGGCGTTGCTAAAAGAACTACGCTTCCTGATCCAATATTTAGCGCAACATTCGTATCTCGGCTCTGCTTCACACAGCTCGTCCCTGCCGCGGCGAGACGAGGGAAAGGAAGGGAAGGCTGCACCAGCGCGTGGTAAAAAAAAAATACACACCGATTACCGTCGCTTTCAAGTAAGAATATGACACTAATTCCAAGTCAAATATTAACTCTGTTCCATTCACAGCGTGGCGTCGCGGCAGCACGCGGGGCATTCCAGGTTAATATTTGCCCCGAAAAGATGAAAAAGAGCACGAAGCAGTGACGCAAAAAGACGGCTCGCCCCTCCTCCTCCTCTCGTCCTTCGTTCTGCATAATTAACCAGCGGCTCGGGGCGTCTGCCGGGGGCGCCGCTCTCCCTCCGAGGAATTATTCAAATACCTAATGATCTCTAATTACGTCATTATTATCCAGACGAAGAAATGGAAGGAGGGTGGAAGATGGAGGCAATGGCGAGGCAAAGTATTATCTGGCCGGGGGAGGAAAGACGCAACCCGGAGCAAAATGCAAATGGAAAGAATAGAAAGAATATACGTTCCTGGGGAGAACCCGGCACGGTGGATACATTTTGTTGCGAGCGTCCACTTCAACGCGTATAATGAAGAATAAACAGTGAAACGATGAAATATAAATGCGGGAGAAAGCGTCAGATGAGCGAAGAGGAAACACAGACGGGAGGGAAAATGGTGGAAACTAAAATTGACGAGAGAAGAAGGAAGGAAGAAAGAATAGCGACGACACGCCAGAAAATGAGTAAGGGTAAAATGAAAAAAGGGGAAGGAAGGAAGAATTGAACAGAAGCATAAAAGATTTGGCAAAATGGGTAAAATAAACTACGGGGAAGGCGGATATGGAGAAGAAAGAGACAAGTATAAAAACAGAGAAGGGAGCAAATGAGAAAAGGTGGAAGGAAAGGACGTTGAAAATATCTGACTGAAAAAAAAAGGAAAAAAAGTCAATAAAAAAAGGACGAAAATGAGAAGCAACGATACAATATTAAAAAGGCAAAGAATAACGAGGGAGAAAGAAAATGCAAAACGAAAATTGAAATATAATACAACGTAGAGAAAAAAAAAATAGCCAGCGAAATCAGGAAAGTAGAGGGACACAGAATACAAAGATACTAATTTTGCTGCGACGCGTAAATGTAGCTTGCTAATTTTACTCCGTATGTTTTTATATTGATTTTTTTATTGTTGTTATTTAGTATTTCTGTATTTTTATTATTCTTATCTGTATCTATATTATTTATTTCCTTTGTTTATTTCATTTGACTGAATAAGTGAATGACTGATTTATTTCTTATTTTTATCTGCTTATTTTATTTATTTATTTGTTTATTTATTTATTTATTTTTTGTTTGGCGGCCAAGAGCGTGTTTAATTAAAAATGTCCCTTTTTTTCCAAATTTTTACTTCCCCCTTGCATTTTTTTTTATTTTGCATGTATTTATTTTCCTTTTTGTCATGCTTCCTTTTTCTAGTCACGTGTGGTGGCTTATTTTATGTTTTGTCTTTTTTCTTCTAGTAATTTTTTTTTTCATTTTAATACATCAGTCATTGTCTCTTTTCACCTTTTTTCACCTCTTATTTTTCTAATGAACTTTTATCTCTGCTGAGCTTCGAATTTTTCTTCTTTCCTTTCGTCATACGTATTTCGTAATGTACTGGAATCTGCTTTTCCCTCTCTTTTAATGTTTTTTTTTTCTTTTTTTTCTCTCTTTTTTAATCTGTTTTCTTTCGTTCCTTTGTTTTTTTTCTTTCGTCACCAGTCGTCACAATATTGAATCTTAGTGTTTTTACCTTATAATTCTGTACTCTGTTTATGATTCTGTATTGCTTTTGTTTTTTTTTATTTTCTTTCATTGTCAGTCATTTCTTCAATAGTATTTCGTAGTATTAGTGTCTGCTTGCTTCTGTTTCGTAACTGTCATTGCTTTTCCATTCAGCTCTTCCATCTTTTCTACCTTAATTTCTTCAAAGATAAGAAAATTCTCTCTCTCTCTCTCTCTCTCTCTCTCTCTCTGTCTCTCTCTCTCTCTGTCTCTCTCTCTCTCTGTCTCTCTCTCTCTCTGTCTCTCTCTCTCTCTCTCTCTCTCTCTCTCTCTCTCTCTCTCTCTCTGTCTCTTTCTGGAGCACTTGTTATTCTTGTCCTTCTGTTCTCCTTCTGTTCGTTCCTCACGCAGCTGTTTTCATCTGTTTCACTCCATGTTTTCTGCGTCTGTTCCTTGCCCTCTCTCCTTTTCCATCCATCACTTTGTTCCTTGGTCTTTATTTCTTTACTTGATTATTTTATTAACACATGGAACGCAACCTCTCCTCACCAAATGCCTTTTTACTATTTTTTTCTTTCTTTTCCACTTGTTTATTATGTCTAGTTCCTTATTAACCTTTATGTATTAAGCCACGCAGGAGCAACAGGAATCAGCAACACACGGGACGCAGCCTTTCCTCTCTTCATCCCTTCGTCAGGAACCCAAATTTTGAGTGTTATTTTTAGCGAGTGAGGAGGCGTCCCGTGCCGCGCGGCCCAAACAGGCTTAGACCGCCGCCCCAGAGTATCTCATTTATCTCTCCGCCGCTGTCAGGGAGGACGGCGTGTTATTCTTGGCTGGCGACGGAGGGTGACGCTGGATTCACTTTCACGGAGGGAGACGCTGGTGGACGCTTTAATAGACTAACGTGTTGGGCTTGGCATTTTCTTCAACTATCCTTTTTTCAAGGGGTGTTTTTACTGTTACATCAGGAGACTTTCGTTAAGCGGTACGGTATTGTTAAGTTTAAGAAATAGATAAACATTTTTTTAAAGACTATACGTGTTCTGTGTGTTGTCTTTAATAATTTATTCATAACTAAATCAATTAATTCTTATAAGTCGACTTATATGTTACTGTGTTCTATTCTTCCCTGGGATATTTTCTTCTTGTCACATCTAACAATATTTAATTTAATAACACCAGTAATATCATTAAGGAAATTAAACTCGTGTTTTTTTAACAAACTAACATGTACTTTATTTTGCTATTAGTACTTCTTCTCAAAGATTAGCGTCTTAGATTTTTTTCTGTATTACTGAGAAATGTTTACAATCTTTAGAATTATATGTAAACAGTGATCTTGTGATAGTATATATTGAAGTTCATTTTCTTCGATTAGTGTGATTATTATTGGAATTATTACTATTATTATTTATAATTCATTCATATATTAATTCCAGAGGCGCCTCTCATCTTTTAATTGTTTGCACGCCTCTGTTTCTCAACGCTACCTTGTACATTTGTTAATATAAGTCAGACTCTACCTTGGTGTTTCTATTTGGACCCAACAATACAAACAATACAATCATTACCACAATAACGTCATTTCTTCTTTAATCAAACGTTTCCTGGGATATGGTCTCTCTCTCTCTCTCTCTCTCTCTCTCTCTCTCTCTCTCTCTCTCTCTCTCTCTCTCTCTCTCTCTCTCTCTCTCTCTCTCTCTCTCTCCTGTCACATCTATCAGTATTTCAGTCATGAATCTTTATAAACGTAAGCAAACAAAAACTCTTTACGTGACTAATGGCTTTTTCTCACACGATTATTCTTTTTTTTTTCTGAAACAGTCTGCTTTTTCTTTCAGTACTTCACTTAGAGATATTAATAATTCTTCATAAGGAAATAAAAATGATTTACTTTATTAGTTTATTTATTTTATTCATTTATTTACTTACATTTTTCCAATATCATATATTCTCTTAACCCTTTTATTTGTACACACCCGAACAGCATGTCTCACAACACATTTTCTTTGACTTGAATTATTCGTGAAAATTTCCGACATAACTTCTCTTGCGTTATATTCGTTTGTAAGTCCTTTCATTAATGTACATCCAGCGTCACATATTCTACGTTTTCTTTTTATGCACCTAGAGTAAGAAATCGCATCACATTTTATATAACACATTCCTTTAATTCACCTGTAAGTGTGCACTCACCGCATCCATATTAGATTTTCCTTCAGTTCGTTTTATTTTGTGAGGACTCCTGCCACATCTTGTTCATCATTACGTATTCTTTTTGTCCATCTATCAGTGCGCACCCTCGCCACATCCATATTACATTTTCTTTTATCTCGCTTTATTGGTGAAAATTCTTGTTCTATTTCATATAACATAATACATTCTTTATATTTCATCTATTATCGTGCACCCTCACCACATCCTCACCACATCAATATTACATTTTCTTTTAGTTCCTTTTATTGGTGATACTCTTTCCAAAATTCATTTAACATTAGGCAGGATCTTTTTTTTTGGTCCATTCATTAGCGTGCAACCCTCACCGCATCTATATTGCATTCTCTTTTTCTTCATTTTATTTGAAAGAACTCTCGGTACATTCCTGCCAACTTTGCAATATATATATATATATATATTTTTTTTTTTGTCTCTTCGTTAGTACCCAACCTCACCGCCTCACAGTATCCTTCACAATACAACATTTCCTTTCATTTCAGTTGCTGGCGTGGTGGCGGGCTCCTCCCCTCACACCGCAGCGGGATGCCTGGAACACAAGCCCCGCACAGCTCTCCACGCACCGGCTCGTTAGCACCACACTAAACCAACCCAGAACCTGACCCTGAAAATTGGCCTTCCACTCTTCCCTCTCGCAACATTTTATTTCTTTCTCTCATTTGTTCTTCCCTTCCATTCTCCCACTCTGCTCTTCTTCGCTCTTCCGTGTTCTTTTAAATCTTGACATTTGAATTCCTCTTGTCTGTTCGAGTGAAGCAAATAGGACTTTGCTTCGTTCAGAGTTCAAGTACTATAGGGTTGTACCATTGCCAACAAAACCTTTTTCGCCGTGCTTTTATCAAGAGATCTCAAATTTTCCGTGGTATTATTCATTTCAGCTTAGGCTCCAGCACACTTGAACACTGTATGGTTTCAGTGCAAGACAAATGATGCTATCTATCTAGTTGCTATCGTATATAGTTTTTAATCAGCAGGAAGCAGAAAGCAAAGGTGAATGAGCGAAAAGTGAGAAAAAGATATTTTTCCTTGATCAGAACAACTTAATATGTTTTCTTCCCCAAATCGCCTTCAGTTACACAAGACCTCTAACCTAACCCTACAATGACGCAACATACTGGCAATAAAAAAAAAAAAAAGAGGAAAAGCAGCGTTTCAACACGTCCTGAGAGCAAGACAGATCCTGGAAGGTTGGACTCGACTGGACTCAGCTCTCTGGACGTCTCTTACTCCTCAACAAAGCGAGGCGAGGCGAGGCGACCAGCGGGGCTCATATACCCGACCCCGCCATTCAGGGGAAAGCCTCCTGATCCGCTCTGACCGCCTCACGCACTTGCACCGGCTAAGGCAAAGCAATAAAAGGAAGCAAAAGGAAGACGATGCTGCTGCTAAACTCAGGATGAAACTGACCGCACAGGTATATCTTCTTCTTTACTTCCCACGACCTGCACACATTTCTAAAAGGCAAGGCAAGGGAAGGTGAACTGAAGCGAAAAGATGAAAATAAGTAAAGGGAGAGAAGTGTACGTTATTTATTTATTTTTTTTCCGAGATGCACTTTCATTATTATTTTCTTCCTTAGGCATGTGCGTTCGATTCCAGATACATTTACAAAAGGTAA
>NC_087169.1:2307500-2347500 GCF_035594125.1 Scylla paramamosain
AACAGGAACAGTATCAGCAATGGCAGAAACAACAACAACAACAGGAGCAGCAGCAACAAGAGGAGGAAGAAACGAGGTCAGCAGCGATTAGGACCTCACTCCGCCACACCAGGTGCGCGACCCAACCCTCCCGCACCCCAGTCCCACCCACATCATTTTAGATCCCAAAGGGACGTCAGAAGTGGAGACAGACCACGCTGCGACTACTGCTCCCGCCTCGGACACACATCCGAGGTGTGTTACAGCCGCACTGCTGATATAAGGCAGGAAACGATTCTCAGAAGGGTCCTGACAGAAGGATGGAGAAAAGAGCTAAATCCTCAACCTCAGCTGCCCTTTCGAGACTCCCCTCTCCACCCCTTCCCACCAACATGGCAACCACAACCCAGGCAACACCACGACTGGAGCCCACTCATGTGGCAGGGAAGGCAGTAACACGCCTCCCCCTGCCAAGGTAGCCCTAAGTCAAACCAGCGCCAAGAAAAAACAAAAGACTGGCCACCTCAGCCGACACCTGACTGTTGTGTCGGCCAACGTGAGGGGCCTTCGCACCAACCTTGGTGACCTCACCCACAACTTTGTCCTCCGACACAACGCGGACATTGTTGCCGTCACGGAAACGTGGCTCAGTGGTGAGGTGGAGCCGACGTTTGGCAACATCCCGGGCTACACAAAGTGGGCGAGGAAGGACCGTGAGCATAGAGTGGGCGGAGGCGTGGCTGCCTGCTTCAAACACGGCCTCCAAACTCAAAAAATTGACGTGGTGCTGCCTGAAGGAATGGAGGCGCTGTTCTTCAGAGTGGTAATAAATGACAGCACAGGACTCCTCCTGTGTGTCATGTACCGTCCCCCAAGGCAAGGACGTTCAGCGCTGGATTTTCTGACGGAGGAATTGGACACTATGCTACAGCGGCACAAGTGTTCCCACGTCATGATTCTGGGGGATCTAAACTTCCACCTGGAGCAGGATGCCTTTAACAGCCTCCTGATGGTGCAGGGTCTGACGAACCACGTGTCCTTCCCTACACATGAGAGGGGAGGGTCGCTGGACCCTGTGCTAACAGATCTCCCTGACTCCAGCATCGTCTGCCATCAACTGGGGACGGTGGGCACCTCCGACCACCATGCCGTGCTGGCACGAGTCAAGCTGGATATAGCGAGGGAGGCCGCCGCCCCGCGCACTATCTGGCTGTGGGAGCAGGCTGACTGGGCATCCCTGAGACACGACATCGTTCGCTTGGACTGGGACGCCCTACTGATAGGCAACGCGGAGGAAAAGGCCCGTGCCCTCACCACCAAGCTCCTTGCCCTCCAGCAGCAACACGTCCCCAGCAGAAGGTACCTCGTTAGGCCTAATGACCCTGCTTGGTTTGGTTACCGATGCCGAGCGGCCGCTGAGGCTAAACACGAAGCCTGGGTGAGGTACAAACGTCGTCCAACACACTACAACTGGGCCCAACACCGTGTGGCGTGTAGACGGGTGACAGCTACCTGCAGGTGGGCGAGACGGCAGCAGCGAGAGGACCTGAGGCAAAAGCTCTGTGGCTCAGGGGTTGGCCACAAGACCTGGTGGAGGCTTGTCAAGGAGCAGCAAGGAACAGGCCGCCGCGACACTGTTCCTCCACTAACAAGGCCGGACGGGACAACAGCCGCCAGCAGTGAGGACAAGGCTTCTCTACTCGCTGATTTTTTCGCAGAGAAGATGTCAGTCACTGATCCGGGTAGACGTCCACCTCACCTCCCTCAGGAAACAGACCACACCGTCGCCGATGTTCAGGTGACACGTGAACAGGTGGAGCGGCTGATGAGGGAAGTAGAGGAGAACAAAGCCACCGGCCCGGACGACATCAGCCCGCGGCTCCTCAAACGTTGCGCCAGTGAGCTGTCAGGTCCTCTCACCAGCGTCTTCAGGGCCTGCCTGATGGAGCACAGGTGGCCCTCTATATGGAAGGAGGCGCGAGTGGTACCAGCCCACAAGAAGAACTCAAAGTCTGAGCCCAGCAACTACAGACCCATCTCGCTGCTCTCCGTGGTGGGCAAGTTGCTGGAGCAGGTGGTGGCAGGTGTCATCTGTCATCACCTGAGTGAGCACCGCCTCCTCTCAGACAGACAGTTCGGCTTCCGGCCTGGCCGCTCAACAGCGGACCTCCTCACCCTCCTCTCCCAAGGCTGGCAGGATGCCCTGGACGAAGGTCTGGATACTCTTGTGGTGGCCCTGGACATTGCTGGGGCCTTTGATAGGGTCTGGCACGCGGGGCTTGTAAAAAAGCTTTGCGCCAAGGGTATCCAGGGCAACCTCCTTGCACTGCTCGAGGACTACCTCCAGGGGAGAACCCTCCGGGTAGTCATCAATGGACAGGCATCCCAGCCGTTACCTATACAGGCCTCAGTTCCACAGGGTTCAGTGTTGGGCCCGATCCTGTGGAACATATACATCGATGACCTCCTGTGGCAAATCCCGACTCTGCTTGCATACGCCGACGACTGCAATCTCTCCCGCTCCTACTGCCGCTCCGACAGTCAACGAGCCGTTAGAGAGCTAAATAGGCAGCTCAGGCTGGTGATGGAGTGGGGAGAGGCGTGGCAAGTCAGCTTCGCTCCAGAAAAGACGCAGGCCATGGTCATCTCACGGTCCCCAGCTGCCTCCCCAGCCGTCTCAGGCTGTCTGATTTTTGGAGGCCAGACACTTCCCCTCCAGGAACACGTCAAGTTGCTGGGAGTGACAGTGGACTGTGGCCTGCGCTTTGACCGCCATGTTGCTGCTGTTGCCCACCAGGTCTCCCAGCGAGTCTCTGCACTGCGTCGGATGTCAGGAAACCTCGACTCCCGGGGCATCCTCACACTGTACAAGGCTCAGATACGGCCTTGTATGGAGTACAGTGCCTTGTCCTGGATGTCGAGTGCCCCCACCCACTTGCAGAGACTGGATGCTGTGCAACGCCGTGCCCTGCGCTTGGTGGGGATGGACGGACAGCAGCAGCAGCAGCAGCAGCAGCAGCAGGAGGAGCAGACCGGAGTCACGTCGCTAGAGCATCGGCGGGACGTGTCGGCGCTGGTGGTCCAGCACAAGGCCCGGGTTCTGGAGGTCCCTCATCTCAGCTCGATAAGGCTCCCACCACGAGCTGTCCAGAGGGAGTCCAGGACCACCACCTCCAATGACATGCTGGTGCAAGTGCCTCGATCTTACTCGAGGCAGCACCAGCGCTCTTACACAGCTAGAACCTCCAGACTGTGGAATGTGTTTACGGCAGCCACGAGTGATACACAAACAATGACACTCCAGCAGGTGAAAGTGGCTGCACACAGGTGGCGTAAAACACAACCCCCCACACTAGTGCTGTGTTAATCATGTCTATATATATATATATAGTAGGATGAGTTTACTTTTTGTATATATTTTCTTCCTTACATTTAAGTATAGGCTTTTCAAATAACAGCATAAAAAACGTGTTGTTTTAAGCCTGATGTAAATTTTTGTTTAAATAAAAAAAAAAAAAAAAAAAAGAGAGAGAGAGAGAGAGAGAGTCACAAACAAAACCTTAAGTCTGAAATAATCTAGACAAGTAAAAAAAAAATAATAACGTTTCCAGAAACCAGAAAGATATCCCACAATTTGAAACTGACCCAAAAAATTCTGGCAAGGAAATTTCAATCCGGTAAGGATGAAGAGGGGAAGAATTTACTGAGCGAGGGAAAAAAAAAAAAATATGCAAGAATAAAAGGAGAGTTACTTTGGTACTGATGAGAGAGAGAGATGGAAGAAGAAATGAAGAGAAAGCAACCAATAAACAAAGAGAAATCTAACCTAACCTAATGAACTACGAAAGGAGAGCGTATAGTCAATGAGAGAGAGAGAGAGAGAGAGAGAGAGAGAGAGAGAGAGAGAGAGAGAGAGAGAGAGAGAGCACTAGAGTAGATATTCCGAAACCTGAGAATGAGAGGTAGATACAATTTGTCTGACAGATGCTCGTGTATTTGGAGAGAGGGAGTGAAGCACATCCCTACAGACTGAGCAGCAGCAATCACCCGCCCCATTCAAGCACAAGTGTAAAGAAGGAATGAGCGAATACACAGTGACACTCAGACTGTGAAGGCGGGGAGATCCATGAGGCACTTGGTATAGTGAAGTCCATATTCAGAGATGATTGGCCAGGTTCTCCAGAGTGTTTCTGTTGTTATTAATGTAGGAAGCTAGTTAATCTGCCACTACCACCATGAAAACACCCTTAAAGATCCGTGTCACTTCAGATGGAGGCGTTTGAAAGTAGTCGGGACGCTGGCAAGTGTGTTTGCGAATATGGTCTTAAAGCTCGTGCAGAATTCTGATATAAGAGTATGAGAACATAAGAAAATGAAGGAAGTTGCAAGAAACTGTCTACAAATAGTGTCGTGCAGCAAAGTTCATAGACATTAAATTTCTTTAAGATGTCAGATGAATTCCTGGATGAATATTGCAGGTGGTAAGCTTTATTAAGTGCTCTAGAGCTGCCTTGTGTGGACTGACTGACCTTTTGCAGGCTCCTTACTTTGTTAGGTTAGGTTATTAAACCTTTCAAGGGACCTTTTCTCTACGAACTTGTTTTTCTCCATATTATGCAATGATAATATTAACTCATTAATTTCTCATGTTTTCAAGATGAATGAAAAGAGTAAAAGAAATTTAAAATGTTTTTTCACCGACATGTAGCATAAATTCCATTATGTTAAAATATTTTCTATTTTTGGCGAGGAGCAACGAGGCAAACTTTTAATATAAATAGACATCTGTGTTTTTGCTCTGCTGCACAAACAACAAATTTAGTCTTCCTGGGTAGAAGCAGAGCAGAGTGCGTCCCTTAACCTTTCTTTGTGCTTTGCCTTCCCGTGAAGTATTTGACTGACGTGCCAGGAGGCAGTGGTGGAGTGCGAGGTTATCCACATCGGAAATATTATGTATGTGTATTAATTATATTATTCACAATCATCACACGGCTGCCTGGAACAAAGGCACTGGGAGGAAAACTGTTGAAACAAATAAGATAAAACTAAAGTATCTGCGTAGAGTCTGACAAATTATATCAATTTTATTTTTCTGAGGCAAGAACGAAATGAAAAGCGAAATCAGGAGCTCCGCGAGTGTTGATAAGTAACGAAAATCAAGGTGAATGGAAATAAATTATAGAAAAGTGGAAAAAGGATTAATAGTAAAGAGAAAACACGTCAGCAATGTGTTATGTAAGGCTTTGAAATATACGATAATGAGAACCTTTTTTAATACGAGACGGAAAACTCGTCACAGCACATCCGCGGAGACATAAGAACATGAGAGCGACGAGGATATTGAGGTTAAGCAGAGGAGCCTCGAGGAGCGATTAAAGAGGTTAATGACAGGATGAGCAACTCCCTGGAAGAGAAGACATTATTACACAACCGTGAAGGGAAGCGAGCCAAGACATCCGACAATATACTACCTTTTCTAGCATATTTTTATGTAAGTGTGTAAGAAGGACAAAAATAATTTATGATTCCTATAGGTTAAAAAATAAAAAAAGTATCCAAAATTAGAAAAGTGTCTTAATTGTAAACTTAATAATCGTCAGTTCCCTTGAGATCATCTTCATGATATAACATACCAATAACCATTACTGTGTTAAAAATATTGCTGAATCACATGACTGACCGTGACTTTTCTGTTCCGAGAGAGAGAGAGAGAGAGAGAGAGAGAGAGAGAGAGAGAGAGAGAGAGAGAGAGAGAGAGAGAGAGAATGTGTATGTGTGTAAAGGAAATGGCGGAAAATAGAGAAGTTTGGGATAGTTAAGGATGGTTAAGGATGGTGACAAATGAAGCCCGGCAGGTGACAACTGGAAGACGCAGCTCGGAGGGAGAGGAGAAGCCATTAGCAGAGGTACACAGTGATCCGTTACTGGAGGGGAAGGTGAACTGATCCGCTGTCGCCCAAAGGAAACAAACCATTGGCAAGAAATCCAGCGTTCCCTCTCTTGCCATCTGCTCCTGTGCTGGCCAGACGTCACCTGGGACACAACCCTGACGCAATTTGCTGTTTCAGAGACCTTACAGAAATGCACACAGGAGAAATCATATTTGAAGACAATAAAAGCATACAGCATAACGACTATCCCAGGGACCCCATAAAAATACACAGCAGAACTTCCTTTTTTCCAGGCTTTACAAAAACGTACAGAGCAGAATAATTATTAGGAAAAGACTATAAAACTGCACACAGCAGAACTCATTATTTCAGAGGCACTACATAAACAACGAAGTATAACTATTTGGAAAAATCCTTGTAACCTCACTACGTATTTGGAAATTATACTATGAACCTAAGAGCTTAAGAAGCCAACTCAACAGGTCACAATTCCAAACTACGCCTCAGTTTCCAAGTCTTGACACACAAGCATAACCTGAGTTCTGACACGTGTAGCCAGTCCACGCCAGGGATTACAGCACCAGCCATCACCTGCAGCCCTTCACGTCCGCCTCAATCCAGACGCGCCTGAGTAGATGCAAAACGGCGCAGGGGCAAGAGGTGCTCAGTTGGCCTTTCAAGACGGTAATACCACTAGCGATGCATAACACCCACACCACAGCGGCACCACTCCATGTGCCTCTGATCTATCCCTCAATTGGCTTTACACACAATTAACTCCGCTCACCGCTACCCGCTACTAATCCAGCCAATCCCTTAACTGCTCCATAAGACAGACCCATTCAGAACCGCCCCTCTTCACCCTGCCGGTGTCTATCAACCCTTGTGTAGAGGAGAGGAGGCAAGGGTAGCAGGAAACACAGGCCCCTGAGCAGATACAACCTTTGTAGAGCGCTGGAAAGAGGCAGTGAGGAGGCTAACGAGGCCTAACACACTCTTGAAGGGAACTTGAGAGGGGGAGACAGTAGGTGTGTGGATCACAGGGCACGCCAGCCGGTACAGGGGGCCAGTGACGCGTGCTATGGGGACTGACTCCTGGCGGCCTGACAAACTTACTGGTGTTAATTAGTTGAAGGGTGAGCATGTTAGGAAGTTACATTACTATTAGTTTTCATAATAATCTTTTGCTGCTACCAGTGTTGTTGTTGCTGCTGTTTTTATTATTATTATTATTATTATTATTATTATTATTATTATTATCATTATTATTATCATTATTACACCACCACTACCACCACCACCACCACTACCTCACCTTATAATAACAAACCTAACACTACCATAATCACCACTACTACCATCAATACCACAACATAACAACCCTTAACACATTAACACCACCATCAACACCAACAACACCAACACCTAACAACGAAACCGCCACCGCCACCAATACACCTTACATTAAACATAACCTAACACCTCCATCACCACCGCATAATACCAACCATTACACAATCACTCACCACCACCACTACCACCACCACCACCGCCACCGCGACAGCCTGCGTTTAGCGGCTCTGTAACTCTCGCGGAGTCACGCCTCAGTCAGTAGTTAAGTGAGTGGGGCTGTATCGCGGAGAGTACTTCATCTTAATTAAGGCTGGCGACGGTGCTCGTGTACATGCCAGGGTATAATCTGGCATGTATAATCTGGAGCGCGGCCCAGAAAAGGCAGGGGCAAGGCAAGGCAAGGAAGGGCAAGGCAGGGCAAGGCAGAGCCGGGCAAGGCACAGCTCCGCGTTAACTAATGAAGTCAGGCTGAAGGGAAGCGGCGCAGAGGGAGGCGGACACTAACAAGTACAAACTACAAGGGAGAGGAGAAATAATTATCAATAAAGTATGAAAAGGTAAACTGAAGGAGCCACGCAGCGGGGGAAGGAGAGAATAATGTGATTGAAGAGAGGACTGTATTCCGAGATGTTTTGGTGCTTTGCCTTATCGTGAATGTTTTTGACAGATTCTAGTTGAAGTTGAGGCTTTAAGGATGTTTCCATGATTCTAGTTAGTGTTTTACAAAGATTCTACACCTTGAACAGGCTGTTCTGGATGTCATTATGTTTTTTCAACGGTGTTTTCATGTCTAATATTTAACAGGTTCTTGTGTAAGTAATTCTGATTTTCAAAGATGTTATAATGCTTTAGTATGCTTGAGCTTTAGAGGTTAATAAGATGATTTAAAAGAATCATGCATCACGAATAGGATGAACGTCATGACAACACGACTAAACATCTGTGCGGCCTTTGAGCATGGTCTTACTGAGACAGCAAAGCGCTTCAGAACACAAGCCAGAGGAAGGACATCAAGAAATAAGCTGATGAGCTCCAAGGAGTTATGAAATGAATTAATGGGATAAGCAACATGAGATCATGGCTAATCATCTCTGCAGCCACTTATCTTAATGAGAGACCAAAGCGCTTCAGAATATAAACAAGACAAAAGATGTAAAGAAAAGGGACGTGCTAAGAAGTTATGAAATGAATGGATGGGATAAGAAACAAAACACTAATAATCTTTGCTTCCTTTGAAAATCGTCCTAATGAGAAATAAAAAAAAAAAAAAACTGAATACTAACCATAGGAAGAACGAAAAGAAAGAACATAAAAGAGACGCACCAGAATACATTACAAAATGTACTTTGTATAGATTTGTATGGAAAGTTTCCGAGATGATGTATTGACCATGAATATTTCTCTTGGTAATGTTTTATGCTTTGTCAGGTAAGTATGCGGTCTTGTATAGCGTAATGTACGGCAGACATTGACAGGTCTATGAAAGGGAGGTCAATATATTACAACCCCAAGAGTTAGGCAAGACAAAGAAAAAGGTAAAGAAAACTAAAGACGAAAGAGGATGAGAGAAACGTTGAAGAAAATATTTAAGAGAGCATGGAAAGAAATGAAAAGGCAGGAAAGGAAGAGGACATTAAATGGAGGAAAGGAAAGAAAGAACGAAAGCCAATAAAAGACGCATAGAAGGAAGAAAAGTGAGAGAAATAGGAACATAAGTGGAAAAAGGGGGAAAGAAAAAACGAATGAAAACCAAAGAAAAGTTAAAGAAACAAGAAAAATAAATGGAAGGATGAAAGAAAAGTGATGGGAAAAATTATTAAGAAAGAAAACAATGAAAAAGTAGTAAAGAATGAGGAAAATAAATAGGAAAAGAGGAAAAAAGAAACAAAAAGAAGAAAGGAAACAAGAATAAAATGGAAGATAAATAAAAAAGTGGAAGGAAACAGATGAAGGAAAATAATTAAAATAACTGAAATGGAGGAGGAAAATCTGGAAAAAGACCAATTTATATGAAGAAAAAAGAACGAAAGGAAGAAAGAAGCAATAGACAAGATAAAAACAAGGAAAATAAAAGAAACAACAAACAAAAGAAATAGGAAACAGGAATATGTAAGAAAAGAGGACGAGAAGAAAGAAAACAAAAAAGAAAGAGGAAGGAGCAGGAAAGAAAGAAAGGAAGGCACGAAAACTTTGCTGGCACACGAGTAAGTCATATTTCATCAAGTTTGTGTTCCGTCCGCTGCCTGACCTCCACCTGCTCCCACTCCTCCCCCCTCTCCTCCTTCTGACCCGCTGACCTGCACTCCACCACCACTCGTACATCACAATAAACCATCACATTTTCTTCCTCTAAATGCTGCTTTAAATGTTTCCCTTAATAAGCGCCTCACATTTTCAGTGTTCTGGTCATCTTAATATTCAGGGCACCGGGAGTAATTATTTGCATACACACAGGGAGAAAGAATAGAAACGTAAGTGCCTAACATATTACAGCAGTTTATCTCTTTATTTTCTAGGTTACATTATTATTCAAGAGACTAGTATAAGTATCTTAGAAATTCTTAGTGATTATGGGGGAAAAGTGTTTGCATATACAGAGAAGATGACATTACAGCTGGGTAATTTTTTCTAGGTTACAACAAACAATACACGAGGCTCTAGTACAAAGGTACTGCCTAAAATTTATGGGTGATTATGGAAAAAAATACATTGTGAAGCAGTGAAAATAGAAAGCTGAGTGGGCAAGACTTGGTTCCTGCTTCCTCAGCCCAACACTACGCCAACCACACACTGCCTTGGGCTTATATGGATTGGCCCAAACTCACTACGGCTTACTACATCCCACCTCGACCTGACGCAGCCCACCGCAACCCGAAGCACCACCGAGGACCTGCCCTGCCTGCATCACTCCGCGGGAAACTGCTAAAAGAATTTTCTCAAGATGTATACTTGTTCATAGATGAAAACTAAATAAAGGTGTATCATTTTAAGATAACAACACACACACCTACAGCATGGATCAGTCAGCAGCTCTGATTTCCCTTACCTTTAAACCTCGCCGCGGGATAAAAAAAAATATTCCTACCATATTATAATAATTTTCCACTCTGGCGCAAAAAATGTTAGTCTCCTACGTGCCTTGAGGAGTCCAGAGTACACGAAGGAACAGAAACATGCTGCTAATGGAGGCAATACGTCGAGGGCGCAGGGGAGGCGAGGCTAAGAAGGACTAGCTGGCTGTAAGAGCACCGTAGCTTTCTCGCCAAGCCTTCGGGGAACGCGGGAAGGAAGTATTTGCCAGAAAGAAAATGTTCCGGAGTTAGAAAATGAGCAGACTAATTTCCGTACACGTAAATACTTTGGGATAAGAACAGAAGAGAACGTTGAGCACATTTTCTCTTCCGAATTATATAAGTATTGGATACTCGTAAAGAAGAGAAAAAAGAGTAGGTGGGATGTGTGTGGGCGGCGTGGCTGACAGGCGCTCGCCCACCACACTCATGAAAATGAAAATAATGGTAATAACACTGCTGACAAAAGTTTCATTCGGTGAGGAGAGATAGGAAGACATACTCCGGGCGGTGTTTACCGAGGTCCAGCGGCCTCCTGGACACACAAGGACAGAATGAGGTGGTCAAGTGTTGCCGTGGAGGGCCGGCCGTCCCCCCGCTGATAAAAGAGGCAGCCCCGCACTTGGCTGTCTGGGGACGGGACGAAAAGTGAAGCTGCCTCCCGGGCCCCGCATTGCTCAAGCGTACAGGCAGGACTGGACTGGAGGTCTTGGCTGGGCCGTCCTTTTGTTCCTGCAGTTTTAGCTCCCGCGGCTTAGACCCTTCAGACTTTGACATGTAAAGTGGTGCAGGGACTAAAAGACGCTTTGCCGCGGTGACTGCTTCCGCCTCTTCAGCTTCTGGCCAAACGATCCCTAAGAATCTTTAACTTGTTTAGCGAGGAAGTTCAGTAAGACTCCCGCTCTCCATGACCGGTAGTGAAAGTTGTGAAGGATTACAAAATGCTAAGACATTCAGCAGGTTACACGTCACTCCCGCTGCTCTCTCTCTCTCTCTCTCTCTCTCTCTCTCTCTCTCTCTCTCTCTCTCTCTCTCTCTCTCTCTCTCTCTCTCTCTCTCTCTCTCTCTCTCTATCTATCTATCTATCTATCTATCTATCTATCTATCTATCTATCTATCTATCTCTCTCTCTCTCTCTCTCTCTCTCTCTCTCTCTCTCTCTCTCTCTCTCTCTCCTCTCTCTCTCTCTCTCTCTCTCTCTCTGACACACACACACACACACACACACACACACACACACACACACTAAGATGAAAGTTGCTTCGGAGGTAAGGCAGTATGAGATTCATTTAAGCTTACATAAACAAGACAAAAACAATATATGGACACCTCCCTCTCACTCACTCACAACAGGGCAGAACTTTGCGGCTTTTGTGTGAACTTCCTATGCTCCAAAGAGTCTTATAAGGCATTTCAAGAGTAAAACTTCCTCTTTTGTATAAAATCAATAACAAAATCCTACAATTCACGAAGCAGGAAGGAATGACGTGGACTGTTTCAAGTATAAAAGCCCCGATTCTTTCAAAATGTATCAGTAAAAGTCCGTAATTCGAGAGGCAGAGAGAGGCAGAGGGAAGGAGAGCAGAACCATCCACAGGTCTCTTCCTTCAACAAACATGAAATTGGGTGTAGCTACGTCCCGGCCATGGCAGTAGTAATGCAATCAGGTAAATACAACTAGGTAAACACACCTACCAACCAGCCCACAGAGAGACAGACAGATAGACAGACAAACAGACAGACAGACAGACAGACAGAGACGGCAGGCACGCAGTAAAGTTCCTCACCAACAAGTACAGAAGCAAGCGAATGGAAAGACAAATGAGACAGTGAAAAGAAAGGAAGAAATATTAAAAGAAAAAGAAGAATAATGGTCTGCTGCAAATGTTTCGCTTTTAAAAGGAATAAAAAGAAATAGTCAGGGAAAAATAAAAATATAGCAGGAATATAAAATACGATCTGAAAAGCTCCTAAAATGCTGCTGTCAGATTTCCAGTCTAAAGCGCGTGTTGCTCCAGTCTTGAGAATGCACGGAAAATACTCCACTATCTGAGTTACACGCACACACACACACACACACACACACACACACACACACTCCAGATAATTTTGTTGCACGTTCCCCATATTCACCAATAACCTTCCTACTCACACATACTCTCACCCATTTCCTCTCCTGAGCCGCCTCTCCGTCCTGTGTTCCTCGTAATTAATAATAAGAAGCCGAGGCATCAGACGCTCCAGTCCCAGTTGTTGTCACAGCATCTCCCCGCTCCTAACCTGGTACCTCTTTAGTAGGGCGCCTTATTAGTACCGGAGGCGCCTTAAGCTGGGTACAGTCGTGGTTGCAACACGCAAAGTAGTAAGGCAGCGTAGCACGACAAGTATACGTGTGGAAGCGTTGATTACGTAAGCGAACTTCATTGCGTAGTAAATATTCACACGCTATTACGTACAGACATTTCCATTCGCTCAGATGTTACGCAGTTTTGTTACGAAACGGAGCTTAGAACATAAAGAACATAAGCTGCAAGAAGCCATCGGGCCTACACATGACATGAAACATAGTTATCCATTTACATCCATCATCCTCATCCATAAACTTGTCTAATCTTTTAAAGTTCCCTATTGAAAAGAAGGATTAAAAGAATGTATTTTCCAGTATCCAACCAGTATAAAGCTTTGTATAACGTTCAGGTGTTTCTGTAGAACAAATGAAATATCTCAAAACTCTTTATGACTGAGAGACGGTATGTGGAATATTACTAATAGGGTTCAGGTAACAGCCTCATCTCTTTCCTTTTATTTCCTTTACATTGCAGTCCTTCCTAAGCTCACGCCACCCATCCTCCTGCAGCGGGAATATTCTCACAAACACACCAAGTTGTATCTTCATCCGTAATACCTCAGCAGTTCTTTTTTTTTCGTCAGTCTTTCCTCGTGCCTCGACTCAAGTTTCTCAGCAGGAAAGCATCAGTTTCAGGTTATCTTCGTAAACTGGTGCTGTAACTCAGAATTCTCTTCATCTTCTCAGTAAGGAATAAGCAGCTCTCTCTCTCTCTCTCTCTCTCTCTCTCTCTCTCTCTCTCTCTCTCTCTCTCTCTCTCTCTCTCTCTCTCTCTCTCTCTCTCTCTCTCTCTCTCTAATCCCCGACCCAGCCTTGCCTCTTTGTGCTTGAATTAAAAAGCAACACACACACACACACACACACACACACACACACACACACACACACACACACACACACACACACACACACACTCACACACACACACACTCACACACACACATACACACACTCCTTTGTTCCTCTCAGTTCATTCGTCCATTATTCTCGCTCACTGTCTCGCCCAAGCAAACTTCTCAAAGGGAGTGTGATTGGTGGCGTTAGTGTTGTGTGTGTGTACTTTTTTTCTTCAATACTAAATCACTCCCAACTCGGCTACGTATACCTCGACACACCTTGGGCAGCCTCTCTTACGCATGTCCTTCAAACAAGATAAAAAAAAAAAAATGGAGGACGGTTTTCCAAGCGTTTTTTCTTATTCACGTCCTTTAAACAAGATGAATAAGAAAGAAATAGATAGTGTTTTCCAAGCGTTTTTTTATCCCCTCCTCTTGTGTGTCGGTGTGTGTGAGAAGCATAAGATATTTCCCCGTCGTTCCCCTTATCTCTGTTTGCCCTTGCCTCTGTGTTCTTGCTCGGAGATAAAACTAAACTAGGGTTTGTGAGCGGAGTGTTAGAGGCGCCCAGGCATCTAAGGCGAGGTGAGGCGAGACTCCCGTAAACTCAGCGGAGAAACAGCACACCTTTCCCTCCCTAATTTGCAGGTGCGATGTCTAGCCAACGCTCGCTGCCGTTTATTTTGGAGAAGGGAAGTGTGTATGGATCTGCGTCTCGCCCCGTGTGCTGAATTAAAGCATCGGCCTCCCTCAGCCTCCTTTCTGCAGACGACTGTGTGTGTGTGTGTGTGTGTGTGTGTGTGTGTGTGTGTGTGTGTGTGTGTGTGTGTGTGTGTATGTGTGTGTGTGTGTGTGTGTGTGTGTGTGTGTGTGTGTGTTGTGGTGATGGTATAATTATAGTGGTGGTGGAGGTGGTGGTGGTGCTGGTGGTGCTGGTTCGTTGTTGTTGTTGTTGTTGTTGTTGTTGTTGTTGTTGTTGTCGCTTATACACTTCATCTTTATGATGGGATTCAAAACGAAAGAAATTAATAGTTCTACGCAAACAAAAATAATAAAAATAGAAAAAATATGGTTTTATTTAAATGTATTTCATCTTATTACTTATTTATTTATACATTTATTCAATTTATTTATTTTCTCCTTGACCGGATTCTCATACACACACAAAAAAAAAAAAACACGGCATGATCAGCAACAAACCACTTTCGAAAGACAAATTTCTTATAAAACACTATTAAAATTATCATGCGCCTCCTTGCCGCCTTAATACTAACATAATAAACACAGACACAACAATACAACAACTTGCCTCCCAACCACAACACTCGTCCCTTAATACCGACATGATAAACACGCACAAACAGAGAGACATGAGCACACGGCAACAGGACAACTTCCCTCCCACCCACTACACTTATTCATCAATACTAATATGATAAATAAACACAAACAGACACAGCAATATAACAGCTTCCCTTCCCCCCACTCTTCCTACACGCATCCAATCATGACGCTGGAGACACAAACACCACTCTATGTTTCCCTTCCCTATCACATTTCCTTACCCTTCCCTCGCAATGTTTTCCTTTCTCTATCACACCCTTACTCCCTTCCCCTCCCCCCGCATAGCCGCCTCCCCAAAAGGTTGTCTGGACCATTACTTTGTTTAATCTTATGGGAATGTCACACACAGGAGTTTCTTGTTTTCTCCTCCCACCGACCAGTCTCCCGGGAACTGCTATTGTAAAACATGGAATCCTCCTTTATCTCGGCTTTGATGTATGCTTCAGATTCATTCATGTCTCGTGAGGTCCGGCGGTGACTACACAACTACGTACATCACATATCTATCTCTTATGTTTCCTCAGTGCACGCGAAGATAAATAACATTGATAACCCTGAACCTTGTAACAAAGTCCGTATTATCTCTTTCTTAGATTGTGTGTGGGTGTGGGTGTGTTTTTCTGTGTGTGTGTGTTTCTTTCACGACTTTTCTATGTGAGTGTGTGGTAATTCTAATCTATATTGCATTTCTGTGGTGGTAATTACTAAGATCTTACGTAATTTTTATCTTGTTTTTCTTGCGCGTGTGTATTTTTTTTTCTTTTTTTTTCTGTCCTTCCACGATGGTTTCCAGAGTGGCAAGTCTAAGCTATGTGAAGGGGAAAAAAACAACCATCACGTAATTCTCCTAGTCTCATCTCTTTCTTGCATTTGTGCGTCTTTCTCACAACAGTAACCTGTGTATAATATCTAAGGTATATTAATTTTCGTCTCTATGATGAAAATAACATAAACCTACCATAAAATTCTCCTTCTCATCTTTCTTAAACTTGTATCTTTTTCAGTATCTCTTCAATTAAGGTTCTCTGTGTGGTAAATCTAAACTGTATTGCTTCTCTGTGCTGGTCACGTCACGAGCTGAAACAACTCAAATCCCATGTTAACTATCCAGGTTTCTTCTCTTTCCCACACTTCTAGTTTTGTCAGTCTCCTTCACAATGGTTGTGTGTGTGGTAAATCCAAAACAATGTTATTTCTCTGTGGTGAAAAAGAAAAACAAATCTCACGTAACTTTCCGTGTCATCTTTTCTCATTCTAGCTTTTATATTTTTCTGTTTTATTTATTTATTCATTATTGACCACTCATTAATATCACAGTAACTCGCACTCATTACTCCATCCATGACCTCAGCGTACCTTATTTTTCTACCTTATAATTAGCAGCCTCTAAAAATAAACCACTACCACATTTATTTCAATCCTGGTCGAGTCACAGGCGCGCGTATCGCTGATCCCCGGCCGTGTGATCACCGTTTTTATTTCACGAATAATATGTAAAAGTTATTTGCAAAATATCAGTTTTGATCCGATTTAATTATTCACGAGAATATTATTTGATCTCACTTTAAATACTTCCATGGCAAAATAGCCTCCCTGTAAAATAGAATTAATGAACATATTTATATTTGGCAGCGATACGGAACACATTATTTCTGCCTAAACTTTTCAGTCGTGGCGTCTGGCGCTCTACGTATGTCCGGCTGCCTATCTGACTGACCGGCTAACAGACTGACTGACTGGCTGAGTGACGATTAAATGATGGACTAACTGACGGACTTACTGACTGCCATTAATAACAAAAAAAAAAAAAAAAGAAAAATGAAAATCTTCTCCCTCAAATAAATAAACAAATCAACAAATAAATAAGGAAATAAATAAATAAAGCCTGTTAAACTATTAGTAATCATGGAAACTCTCTTGCAAACCCCGATAACTGCCACTGGAGACCTTTAGGAGTCGCAGAAACGAGAATGAGACCTAAAGTGTGACGCTCTGATATTTATTTTTCATTGCCACGTCTTTCTCATGCTGTTGTTATTACTTTAAAATGATTCACTTTTATAATTAATGGGTTTATATTCTTATCAACATCGTGTGTGTGTGTGAGTCTGTGTGTGTGTGTGTGTGTGTGTGTGTGTGTGTGTGTGTGTGTGTGTGTGTGTGTGTGTGTGTGTGTGTGTGTGTGTGTGTGTGTGTGTGTATAAAATAAAAAAAATAATAAACGGTTTATTCTTTAGGCAGTCAACAAACTGAAAATGTACATTGGGAATGGGGAAATACTTGACATTAATCCTAAAGGTAAGTCAAATCTAGAAGTCAAATCTAGAAGGGACTATTGATTGATGGCTCGCACCATGGTGGGAATGGCACTGAGTCTGTAACGGTCCGTACGCGGTGCCCTTAGGGGCGTTATCTTGTTGTGGTGTCTGGTGACACGGGCTGGATGTGGAGTCAGTCAGCCTTTATCTCTCTCTCTCTCTCTCTCTCTCTCTCTCTCTCTCTCTCTCTCTCTCTCTCTCTCTCTCTCTCTCTCTCTCTCTCATGCAAATAAATAAATAATCCTCAACCAACACCCACTTATTTTCACGCTCCCCCTTGCACACACACGCACACACACACACACACACACACACACAACTTTCCTCGTTAGCTCCGGGACACAATGTTCAGGCCACTGTCGCCTCCACCTCGTGTGTTTAATGGACACAATGGATAGCACAGTTCAGTGATTTTCTCCGTGAATTATGAAGGAAGTGTTAGAAGCCTTGCTATTGATTCCCTGCCGCCGAGGGACCGCTGCTGACTTCCCCGCCGCAGCCACCGTGACTTGACAAGCCCTCACCGCCCCTCACCTCAGCAGCCCCGCGTCACGATTCGCCTGTCACGTTCAGCGAGGTCTCCATTCTTGAACGCTTTGTCCTCTCATTAGGACTGTTTTCAATGGCCACTGAGTTAGTTAATTCGGTCGAAACTTTAGAAATATGGTTCCGATGTGATTCTGTGATTTTTCATTCATTTATTTATTTATTTATTTATTTTACGTTTTTATTCGTGTTGAAATATTAATCTTCCGGCGTATTTTTTATCCCTTTACTTCAAATAAAATCAAAAGTACAGCACTTCCTTGATAAAACACACCGATAAAACTTACCTCCCTCCCCTCGCCCTCCGTCACTCAAGACAGCACCTCCCTTCCCTCTCCCTCCGTCACACAAGACAGCACCTGCGTTACATAAGCCAGTCACTCCCCACTCCCTGCCGCCTCCTGTCTGGATTCCTGAGTGTGGGTTCTCTTCATCTGCGTGGCATTATGTAAAGTACTCCATACGATGCGTGCTGCCTGCATGGTGGTGTTATCATGCCAACACCAGCAGGTTAACACGCACGCATGCACGCAGCCGCACGCACACACAAACGTCAAGTTTTGAGTGTCCGTGCACGTGCTTGGAAAGAATGCACGGTCGAGGTCACTGCCATCTCTATTCACCTCATTACTCTCGTGTTTTCCTCCTCCTCCTCTGTTCTCTTCTACGCTTATTTATTTATTTTTTTTATTTTTTTTTACAAATTTTTAAGCTAAAAACAAGACGTCTTAACACACACACAGACACTCAATCCTCCAAAATATATATATAGGTGTACTCACACATTCCCAGGTCCTCCCTCCCTCCCAACAAAAAGTGACCCTAAAGCAGACACAATTACTGTCCAGAATAAACAAACAAACAACCCTTTAAATAATTACTTTTGACGTTGAATGGAGTAGTTTTTAGATCGACATCACTTATGCAGAAAAGGAAAGAGAGACAGAGAGAAAAAAGCACATGTGATGCATTTTTAACACCGGTGCATATTTCACGAGGACGGCAGTGGGTTGGTGTGTGTCCTGCCAGAATAAACTAAAGACTCATCCCTGCCTCGCCTCTGCTCCTGACTAACGAGATTACGAACAGAATGAACAGACGTTGCCTTTGAGGAAGTGGTAGCTATCATGTCTATAATAAAAGAGGTATTTGACTGCGAAACACTCATAACAGAGGTAGAGAAGAGACCACCTCTTTATGATTTCCAGCTGAAGGAATACAGCGATAAGAATATAAAAGAGAAGTTGTGGCGTGAGGTGTGTGAGGCTGTGGTGAGCGATTGGAATATTCTCTCCCCTGAGGATAAAAAAGAAAAAGGTAAGAAACATATTGTATTTATAGCACACCAGGACACCAACATGAGGAAGTGTGTGCCAGTAGAGGAAAGGCTGGCTGTAACATTAAGGTAAGGATAAATAAGGAAAATGTTGAACCACATGATAGATATTTTCCTTTCAAATACAATATGTTTCTTACCTTTTTCTTTTTTATCCTCAGGGGAGAGAATATTCCAATCGCTCACCACAGCCTCACACACCTCACGCCACAACTTCTCTTTTATATTCTTATCGCTGTATTCCTTCAGCTGGAAATCATAAAGAGGTGGTCTCTTCTCTACCTCTGTTATGAGTGTTTCGCAGTCAAATACCTCTTTTATTATAGACATGATAGCTACCACTTCCTCTCACCACTGAAATCTGAAAGACACTGAAGGGGCAAGGCAGCAGCAGGCTGGGTGGTGGCGACAACGGAAAGTTGCTCGTGTGCGGGCTCACATTTAAAATAACGTTTTCTATCGCCGGCCACAGTTGCCAACAATAGTTGTGTTGTCCGAGAAATTGACCCGAGCGCAACTCCCTCTCAATTTTTTGTTGTCGCCTCAGGAAAAGTTGTCCATGTGCGGGCTACCATAGCGATGTGTGTGTTCTATATTTGACAATTTTTTGGTTGTGACAACTCACAATAAAAAGTTGCTCGTGTGCGGGCAGCCTAAGTGGAGGCCGCCTCTCCCCCTTGCTAAGCCGCAGGGCAGGACATGGAGCACGCGGACCCTCTTGTTTCATTATTTACGCTGCACAAGACATGCCAGGGGTTGGAAAAATTTTTTAAAATATAAGAGTATTGTGTGTCTTGTGAATCCCCAAAACTCCGCCCAATGACATGCCGAGTAGTAGTAGTAGTAGTAGTAGTAGTAGTAGTAGTAGTAGTGGTGGTGGTGGTAAGGACTATACCGGTACTTTGTAGATTATGTATTGATAGTACACTGCTACTATTGCTGCTGCTGCAGTTACTACTGCTACTAATATTAATACCACAACGACAACTACTACTACTACTACTATTACCATCATTATAAACTAGAATCCAAACTACCTTCGTGTTTACATATAAAAACAACAAAACAAAATGTTCCAGACACCAAGACCCGTTCCAGAGGTGTCATTTTATTCCTTCACTGAACTAATTCAAGTCATAGGAAGATAAATAAGAAATAATGGAGATCCCTCTGGTGTTGACAATTACAAGAGATTAAAGAGAGAAAATGTGGCTTTACTCCTGCATTAGTGAACTGGACTGAAAAATGGTGAGAGTAAGTACAAAGCCCTGGCAGCGCGGTCATAATTTTTAGCGACAGGAGAAAAAGAAATGCTGGAAATGAGTAAAAGAAGTAAAACACACCACGTACATTCTCTCTCTCTCTCTCTCTCTCTCTCTCTCTCTCTCTCTCTCTCTCTCTCTCTCTCTCTCTCTCTAAGGGCACGACAATATTACCACACCAAAATTCACAGCCACTGCATTTTGGGACTTGAGCAAATGATCTTGAGAGTTTTGGAGATTTGCTTGTACAATTCTAGGACCTGGAGCTTCAATGAAGGCGAAGTATTGGGGATGATGATAATGATCTACTACTACAACTACTCCTACCACTACTACTATTACTACTACTACTACTACTACTACTACTACTAATAATAATAATAATAATAATAATAATGATAATAATAATAATAATAATAATAATAGGAAGGAGAACAATAAGAAAAGAAAACGACAACAACAACATCAAGAACAACAACAACAACATTTCAAGTGGCCAATCTACTCCAAGTGACTTTCGTCCCCCACCTCTCTCTCTCTCTCTCTCTCTCTCTCTCTCTCTCTCTCTCTCTCTCTCTCTCTCTCTTTAAAATAATATAAAAAAAATCGATAACAGCAGTAGCAATAGCAGCAAAAACAACAACAACAACAACAACAACAACAGCAACAACAACAACAACAACAACAACAGCAGCAGCAGCAGCAGCAATCCCAGCTCCACACCATCTAATTCACCACCACAGGCCCAACACAATAACAGCAACACAACCACAGCCGCTAACACCTGTAACAACAACTGCCCACCACCACCACCACCACTACCACCACCACCACCACCAAAACACAAGTACAAAACAAGCTCGTGCAGGAAATTAAACCTGAACTGTGATCGGGTTTATATACTTTTTCCTTTGTATTTTATTTCCTCTTTCGTAACAACTCGCTACTCTTCTTTCTTTTTTTTTCTCTCTCTCTCTTTTCTTTTCCTACTATTTCCTCTTCTTCCGTCTTCTACTTCTCCTTCCTTCCCATTTTTTTTTCCATGCGAGTTTTTCCTTTTTTTTCTCTTTCATATTCACTGTCTCATTTCCTCCTTCCTTTTTTATAATCATTACTAGTTTACTTACTCCATTCTTATTTCTTTTCCCTTTTCTCATTTATTCTCTCCTTACAGCTTTCCCTTTCATACTCTTTCTTAACTCTTCAACTCACTCCTTACTTCTCCTTTTTATTTTTTTTTTTACATAATTTCTCCCTTCTTTTCCTGTCCACATTCGTGCCTTCCTTCCCTCTTTCACGCTGCTTCCCTTTTCTTCCTCGTTCCTGCAAACTTAATCACCCTTTCACCTTTCCCTCTTTCGCACCCTTTCCTCCTTCCCTCTTGCCCACTCACACACTACATATCCCCTCTTTCTCACCTTCTCCTTCTTCCTTCCTTTCCTTTTACTCCTTTCCTTGCTTTACACTCCTTCCTCTTTCCCTCCATCACTCTCACTCTTCCCTTCTTTCCCCTGTTCTTCCCCTCGTTCTTTCCTCTTGTGTGCCCATCTGTCTTGCATCCTATCCTCTCTCCACCTCCTCCACGTCCATCCTTCAGCTCTGCGCCGCTTCGCTTCTCACCTTCATTCTTCCCTTCAGTAAATGTTACACGCGGACGCCAAGTGGGTTAAGCGTGGAGGAGGAGGAGGAGGAGGTGCAGGAGGAGGTACAGAGGGGATGGTAATTGAGGGGCGGGCCTCCTCCATCACCAGACAGGCACGTGGAGGCGTCTATAGGGCTTCTAGACACCTATTTAGGCTATTTATGTATGTGCGTGGCTGGAGAGACAAGAAGGTGTGTGGGGAGGGGAGCCAAGTGTGTGTGTGTGTGTGTGTGTGTGTGTGTGTGTGTGTGTGTGTGTGTGTGTGTGTGTGTGTGTGTATGAGGAAGAGGGAGGGAGGAACCTAAGGCGAGGGCGAAGGAGACGGAGAGGGAGAGGAGAGGGAGGGGATGAGGCAGACTGACAGACAGACAGACAGGCAGACACAATCATACGTACAAATAAACAAACAAACACAAATATACATACAAACAGGCAGAGAGACAGACCGACAACCACACACACACACACACACACACACACAGGTATATAAGGGACACAAGCAAACTCACCTAAAATTTCCCAAACCTCCTCGGCCAGGAAAAAGTTAAATCGTGTAAGAGTGCCACATAAACAGCGGATAATAACAGTTTGGCGCGGGTGTGATGTCACGAAATTACACTGCGCGAATTATATAAGCCTTGAGGCAGAGCGTGTGAGAGGAGGCAGTGCAGGGCCGGGCTACACACCCGCCTCTGTGCCTCTCTGCTTGTTGGCTCTTTAACCTAACCTAACCTAACCTAACCTGACCTGACCTACACACCCGTCTATGGCTCACTGTGGCTCCCTCCTGGCCCTCTTGGATCTTTAGCTTAACCTAATCTAACTTAAGCTAACTTTCTTAACTTAACCCTGTGACTACTCTCTTCCCCCCAGTCTTATAATGTCGCGGTGTAAGTTGTCACTGACTGCAAATGTATAATGGAGTGTTTTTTTTTTTTTTTTTTTTACAGCCTGTACTTCATTTTTATTTTCATTTCAGTGGCTTCTTCACCGACCTTAATGGAGTGTTTGAGTTGGATGTTGAGGATTTCCAAAAGTACCACTGACTGCAGAGGTTTAATGAAGTGGTTCACCTCTTTTATTCTATGTACTTAATTTCTTTTTTATTCCAATGGTTTCTCGCCGGTCTTAATAGGATGTTGTGAGAGTGGTGTAGCATTTTATTTTCAAAGACGATACTGACAGGAAAAACAGTAATCGAGTTCCAGAAATTTTAGTATCTGAAGTTACATTTCTTACTTTGATGGCTTTTCTCCGCGACCTTAATGGAGTGTTGTGGCGTAAGCGTAATGTACAGTTCAAAGACACCACTGACAGTAAAACGAGTAATCGAGTTCTTGAGCTTTTTACACGTCTGTATTTATACTTTTTAACGTGTGTTTATATTTTTTACTGGTGTGATTTCTACCCTCACCCTTAATAGAATGTTACGGCGGAAGTGTATTGTATATTTTCCAAAGACAACACTGACAGTAAAACTACTAATCGAGTTCTAGAATAAAATCTTTTGATGACTGTAGTTATATTTTTTATTGGTGTGGTTTCTTCCTTCGATATTTTTTATTGGTGTGATTTCTCCCTTTAACCTCAATAGAAGTTGCGGCGGAAGTGTAATGTATATTTTCCTAAGACACCAGTGACAGCAAAATGAGTAATCGAGTTTTAGAAGTAAATCTTTTAATGCCTGTAGTTATGTTTTTACCGTTATAGCTTCTCCTTATGCTTGATGATACGTTGTGGTGCAGGTGAACACTATGATTTGGAACACCACCGTTGACAGTAATAAGAGTAATCGAGTTCTTGAAATAAACGATGCATTGCGGTGCAGGTGAACACTATGATTTAGAACACCACCGTTGACAGTAATAAGAGTAATCGAGTTCTTGAAATAAACGATGCGTTGCGGTGCAGGTGAACACTACGATTTGGAACACCACCGTTGACAGTAATAAGAGTAACCGAGTTCTTGAAATAGATGATGCGTTGTGGTGCAGATGAACACTATGATTTGGAACACCACACTGACATTAATAAGAGTAACCGAGTTCTTGAAGTATTTAAATGCCTGAAGTTGTATGATTTTAGTGCGGATTCTTCCCACTGTTGATGGCTGTGGAGTAAATGAAGGGTACAATTCGGACCAGCACTATGCACAAGCACGCAAAGGAGAGGTCAAATAGTTCAAACCTATCAATGGCTCTAGTTTTACACTTGCTCAGTGAAGGTGTCTAGAGTAAACTATAGCTAGAAGATGCAAGGACCTCAACGATTCGTAATGCTGAAAAAATGAAATAACAAACTAACCGGAGTATGGCTGAAGCAATTTAACCACTCCTAATACAGAAATGAAGCCGAAAAATAATCTAGTTGGTGAAAGACTTGCCAAACTGAACGATCCCTGGCATAGAAAGATGAAGAATCAATACACCCAAACAGTTTTTCGGTATTCTGATAAATTCCCTTATTTTTTTATGCTCTTCTTTTTACACACACACACACACACAAAAAAAAAAAAAAAAACGGCTTAAAATAAACAGACGAGTGTGAACCGGAGCAGCGAAGGAAAATGTTGCGCGTGGCGAGGCGGGCACATTGCTCTCCGTCAGGCGGCTCCTCCTCAGGGAAGAATTCTGGGAAGGGAAATCCCGTATTATGTTTTTCCTCTTCGCTCTCGCGTAAAACTTTTAATAGAGGTTATAAGAGCCATTATCTTTCACTTCCCGCATACTGAGAAAACTGCTTACATCCTTGTGTTCCGAGAGGCAGGCTGGTGAGGCAGGGCTTTGGTGAGGCAGGGTTAGTGAAGCAGGGTTTGTGAGGCAGGGTTAGTGAAGCAGGGTTAGTGAAGCAGGGTTGGTGAAGCAGGGTTGGTGAGGCAAGGTTGGTGAGGCAGGGTTGGTGAGGCAGGGTTGGTGAGGCAGGGTTAGTGAAGCAGGGTTAGTGAAGCAGGGTTGGTGAAGCAGGGTTGGTGAGCCAAGGTTGGTGAGGCAGGGTTGGTGAGGCAGGGTTGGTGAAGCAGGGTTGGTGAAGCAGGGTTGGTGAGGCAGAGTTGGTGATGCAGGGTTGGTGAGGCAGGGGTGGTGAGGCACGGGTGGTGAGGCATGATTATATTTCTTGACCTATTTGTTATTTTATTTTATTTCGTAGAATGATAAGACAAAAGTCACCAATACTCGCGTCTTCTTCCCGCCACAATAATTTAACGCAAAGATATGACGCAGAAATGATCCACGTAAGATATATTACTTCCGTGAAGAGAAACGTGTGATTAATCTGTTCGCGGTAAAGGAGATTGAGGGTTAGGGATGCCAATTACCGTTACAATATAATTTATAATTTAGCGTCACGGCAAATTATCAGTAATCTTTCCAGTACACTTCTTCCTCTCGTAATCGTGAATATACTTTTCGTTCCTTTTTTATTTTCTTTTGTTTTTTACAATGCATTCGAATGTTTAATCATACCGGCATACATACACTGTGCTTACGAACTTTGATGTATTATATTTTGTGAAAACAGAGCAATACGGCTGTTAGAAGACATGTTCCCTGGTATGGCATATCAAATAAAAAGGAGTGATTTAATAATACACGTAAAGACACTCGAGACAGGGCTAAAGCAAGTAAGAAGATTGAAATGTAATGGAGGAGATTAAGAAGAGTACAGCATAAACAAGGTACGAATGAGTGGAAGCAAGTAGGAAATAAAAGAACTAAGACAAACACATAACCGTCCCCCCCCCCCGCCCACATCACACACACAGACACACGAGGTTCCCAGCCAACAGGGAGCCTTTTACCAACACTCCACCCAACATCACACCAACCAATCCCCTCTTCTCCCCCCAACACACACACACACACACACACACACTCACACACTGTTGCCTTTAACACTGACGTCTTGCACATTGTTTCAAGCTTCCAAGAGTATATAGAACCTAAGGAGAGAACTTTTAGAAATTAAAGGAATGGTTATAGTCTCCTCTCTCTCTCTCTCTCTCTCTCTCTCTCTCTCTCTCTCTCTCTCTCTCTCTCTCTCTCTCTCTCTCTCTCTCTCGTTTAAACGTAATTGTACATCCTGATGGGACAGAATTAAGGAATATTACCATTAAAATCAGCAGTACATAATGATATTTAACTAAACTTCAATACAAACATTCGTATACAAACATTCATATTTTTTTTTGTAAGTTTATCATGAATCTCAATACAATAACGTACATACACACCACTCATCTGCCTATCTATACACCAGCTATACTAATAAAAAAACAATATATGCTTTTTCTTTTTTTAAGTATATTTGTCACTATGTACTGTTGTATTCTGTAAGAGGTTCGATTTTAAATATTTACCATGTACCGTGCAGGCAAGACAGACAAGCAGATAGACATAGATAGAGACAGGCAGACAAATGACTGACTGGCTGAATGAATGAATGGATGACCGATCGCCCAGCTGACAGACAGACCGACCGACAGACAGACCGGCAGACAAACAAAACAGAGAAAGAAAGAGTAAAGAGTAGAGAATAGGAAGGAAGACTACAGTGTACACAGAGAGGTCCTCATGACAAAAGAGCACAGCGGAGTATCATTGCATAAGGTGTGTTTTGCCTCAAGCCTCGCCCGGCCAGGTACGGGTCACGCAGCCCCGGCTTATCTCACCCGTGCGCCGCCTCGCCTCACCCACAGAAAGGCAGCCCCACTCCTCTTCTTCATCCCTACATATTTTCCACCGCCACTTCTCACCCTCAAAGGTTCCTTATCTCCAGAGGGCATCAGAGAACCGACACGTAGCGGCCCCGAGGAGGAGGAGGAGGAGGCCGTGTAATGGTAGGAGTATAAAGGTACGTGTATCTATGTCTAAAGGATGTTACGTGTCTGCTTTAATGTGGCGCCTTCCGTCACCTACATACATCACTCATCACTGTGTTACTTGGCCCTCCCTAGTGTTCCTCTCTCTGTCTCTCAGTCCAAGTCCAAAGAGTGCTATGTGAATGTTTTAGCTCACCGCCTTGCGTCACCATCATCATTTCCATCACTCTCTTCCCCCATCACTGCCTTCCTCTCCTCTCCCTGTAGTGTTCCTCTCTCAGTCTCATCCTACTGTTCCTCTCTCTACCTCTTAGTCTAAAGGCGGGTTTACACAGGGCAATTCTTGACTAGTTTTAGCCGGGAATGTGAAGCCGGGAGCGAAATGCAGCCGGGCGTAGCTGAATTGCCACCCGAGCCGCGGAACCACTCTGTCAGTCTAGATTCAGCTCCCTTCCCGCAAGGGACGTCAATTTTCCGTGGTCAAATGAGAACAGCTATTAACATAACATTGAAAAATAGAAGGAATAGTGTACTTTTCATCACGTACATCACCTCCATCACTCATCACTGCTTTCCTTCTCCCCTCCCTAGTGTTCCCATCTCCCTACTGTACATAATTTACCATTCCTCATTCATATTCTTCCCCGCCCGGCCTCCCTTTGTATGCCTCACTGCTCCACCCCTCCACTAGGCCTCTCCCAGCCCTTGCCGCCCGTCTTTCTCTCTTCACTATTCACGGTGCGCCAGGAAAAACATCCTCGGCGATAAGTGATCTTGAGCCGCACCGCTACACCGGCCTCTGACCCCGACTCTCCTTCAAGTGAGGGGGAAAAATATGTTCTCTAGGATGTGGAGTAAAATTTGTGTTAGTGTGTCCTGTTATATACTTATGAAGGTTGATGATGATGATGATGATGATGATGATGAGGAGGAGGAGGAGGAGGAGGAGGAGGAGGAGGAGGAGGAGGAGGAGGAAGAGGAGGGGGAGGAGGAGGAGGGGGAGGAGGATACTGATTAGTAACTGAAAGAATGACGGATTGATGCAATAACATTAATAACAACAAATATTCTCTCAAAGTTAAGGAATAAAAACAAGTTAGCTAATTAATGACAGGAAGGATGACGTTAAGTGGCAGTGCACCAGTTGATTAAAACAATAGCATTTCAGTAACAACGAAGTCTCTTCCCCTCTAAAAAAATTTTGCAAAAAGTTAATAAAATAGTTAATTGTTATGTGTGTGTGTCTTATATTATTATTCCTTCACAATCAGGAGTCCAGTGCTCAATGATTAGCTTTTTATTTCATTTTTTTTATTAGTGGGTGTTTCTTGTGATCGAAATGTTATACTGTATTCTCATCAATTCATCCGCTACTACTTAACGTTATCCTTTTTGCTATTAAAATGTTACGTTCTTTTTATACCTTGTTAACTTTTTAGAGACGGTAGTTGGTGTCACTGAAACGTCATTATGTTTTAATCAATTGATACACTACTACTAAACATTATCCTTCAAGATACTAATAATTTTCCTCCTCCTCCTCCTCCTCCTCATCATCATCATCATCATCATCATCGTCAGCCTCTCTGAGTATAGAGTAGGACAAAAGCTTCCCTCAGCCTTCTCCTCTCCTCTTTGTCGGCTGCCTTCACTTTTTTTTCTCTCGATCTTTGTATTAAAGTCACCCAGTGTAAAAGGGTTCCGGGTCTTGTGTCTTTTCAATGCTTCTTCCGTACCTTTATAACACTTTTCTGTGGCTTCAGTGTACCGTAGGTGCGTGTGCTGGTGAGTATATCTATGATTTTCATTTATATTATACTGTTTAGTTTGATTATTACTAAGCATGGTACTCCAGCTTAACGATATATTTCCTGGTGTTAAAACACTATAAAGGTGAACAAGAATCATGTACTTCTCATAGCGGCGGCGGCGATACGTTGAGGGAGCAGTTCCACAGTATACAGGAGAAAAATGGAGATATTTCTTTCCTATCACTATTAACGTGAACAAGAATCATGTACTTACTCTTAGTAGCGGCGGTGGTGGCGGTGGTTATGGCGGTGGTGTAACTCAAGCACTAGTTTTTTTTTCGAACGATCAATAATCACTCGCAATAGTTTCATCACTACAACACGCTTAGTGATCCGACTGTATGCGTTGCACCAATACACAGTCTTGATAACACAACATTGCAGTGTACCACAAGAGACTTCCTGGCCACGGTCACAGTTACCATGGCGCCGGTCCGTCACATGTGTTGAGAGCACTTGCCAACCTCCTCCACAATGTCTCTCTCGTTAAAACAAGAGACTGCATAACCACTACAGTCCTGCACCACACAGGTCACTCCTGAGAGTCAGCAGCTTCCACTCAGTCCTGGCTGATCATCCACTCTCCCAAACACCTGCGTTGTCCGGAATTCCGCTGCAGGACAAAACTCACGTACATCCTCCCTCTTGCGGCAGATCACTGTCCACGAGAGCAGATTCAGCAGAGGCATACTGCGTCACGGCATCTTTTCGTCCCAACTCGTGTACTTGGCGCTGGCTTGTTCTGTAAAATACATAGAGGCAGCGGCGTTATGTCTGTCCAAGAAACTGTATTCACACGAATGTATTATAATTTTACATACTAACATAGTTTTTTTCATATGGAAATAAGAGTTAGGCTGTAGATAAAGGAGATATGGACGCTGACAGAGATGAGCATGAACAGTGAGTGACGCAGTGAAGCAGCTCGAGCGTTTCACTCGTCACTACCAAGCTGTGAGTAGTTAACATGACTCACAAAACAGAGATGAGGTGACACAGGAACATTGCTGTTTACAGTGAGACAGAGTGAGATGGAGGGAAGGAAGTGCGGTAGAACTGCAAAGGATGGGAGTCACAGCGGAAGATGCAAGGGACAGAAACAGCTGGAGGAGACTCGTGCATGGAGCCAACCCCTCACTCTAGGAAACAGCGATAGGAGAAGCATTATTGTTACCTGATGCGCAAGACATCACTATAAAGGAAGAATAAACTGCAGAAGACGTGTAGATTCGTAAAACTATCTATGGAAAACTACATACGTACATTTACGCCACACATAGTCATATCAGCCTCATCCCTTGAGTATCGGGCTGCCAAGATAATTCGTCTCAGGATTCAGTTCCAAGTACCGTCTATCTCGAGATTTGCGACGTCGAAAAAAGTTGAGGAAGGTCAGACGAGCGAGGGACGGATAGGTAGTGGTTGTGAGATGGCTAGGAGAGAGTGAACAATAACTTGGATAGGGAATAAGGCAGGGGAGGAGGAAAAGGGATGACTATGCAAGAGGATGACAGGTTGGGTGTGGCGATAGGTAGGTGGGAATGGGAAATTGTGGAAAAGGAGTGGTTGGGTGCAGGAATAGGCCAATACGAGTGTGTGGAAGAATTATTGTAGGTCTTGTGTGTGTGTAAATCAAATTAATCAAATCTAATATGAGTTTCTATACTACATTGTTTCATTATGCTTAATATGATCACCAGAGACCTTTACCCGTTAATATTTCACAATTGTGTGGTAGAGATTCACTACTGGAGGCGTGAAAAGTTTAACCTCACTACTCTGAATAATTAAATATAACATGGCTTTTTATGCCACACTCTATGTTACTTTATATGAACACTGCTATTTTCTCCCTCTTAATACTTTGTTAGATAACTGTGTGGTGGAGATTCATCAGTGGAGGCGTAGAATGGTTAAGCTCCACACCACTCCCACTAATTAAATTTAACATGGCTTTTTGCACTTTTTTTTCTACGTTCTAATACGTTTATAAAATCACTAGACTTTATTTTTCATCTCAGTAGTCCATGTTAGGTAAATGTGAGGCGCGCATTCACTAGTAGGGGAAATATCTCAACCAGTTCATCATTCTGAGTAATTTCATCACATGCGACCTACATTTCTATTACAATACTTTCTGAAGCAGCGTTAATAAACTCACCACACTTGACTTTTCCTGACTGATTCGTACCGCTATTAAGTTAAAGTAAGGCAGAAATTTAATGCTGACAGGAGCTTCCTCAGTCACCTCACCACTGCATAGGTTGAAATATACACCACTTTTCTTTTACACATTATTTTCTGAAAGTTAAGACACTCACTAGACTCCTAATATGTTTTTGTCCCACTATTTTACATAAATACAAAGTAAATATAAAATCCACTTCACATGATGAAATTTAACAAGCCTTACTTTTTTTTATACTGCTTTCTCAGCTATGGTATTAAATATAAATTAGCCTTCTCTTTTTCTGTCTTCCTTTTCTATGTTATGTAAGTACGAGGCAGAGATTAACTAGCGACGGGAATTTCTAAACCACCTCACGACTCGAAGTAATTCCATCCAACACTCCTTGTGTCGATTCTTATAAGACTTTCTAAAACGACGTACATAAATCTTTGTCACCTAAGTTTTTTTTTTTCTTACAATTTCATATTGAGTAAAAGTGAAAGAGTTTCAATAATTCAGTACAGGCAAGAAATTTTAAGCTTATTTTAAAAAAAGCCTTTCTTAATTTTTCACACGAGTTTCTAAGCTACGTTTGTAATGTTGACCTTGTTTTATTTATTTAATCTTTTTTTTTTATTATTTCATTGTAAGAGGCAGAATCTCAGTCTTATTTAACACAAGTAACTTCTTTTTTTCACACAAGACTTTCTCAGCGACGTTTATAAATATTCATCAGCAAACACCCAAACAGTTTTTCTTCCTTACTTGTTTCATGGGTTTCATAACGTTTTATATTATTCTATATACTATTTCACATTAAGTAAGAGGCAGAATTTAAACTTAACCTAACGCAACTGACTCCATTTCTCATCCACGACTCTTACATTCTCCGCACGTTTATAAATATTCATCAACAAACACCATGATTTTTTCTTCCTTCTTGACTGTCTCATGGGTTTTATAAATGCTTTACGAGAACTGGCTTTGCTTCGATTCCTTTGTTGCTTGGACGACCCTGCTTGAGTTGTGTTGACTCCACCTCTTGAGTCTTTTGTCCTCGTGGGGAGCTAGTCACTTGGTACTTGGGCGGACGGTACTCAGGTCATATAAGCCTCAGGTCAGATGCTCCTCAAGACAGATCGACCTGAGTGCAAATAGGCCTCAGGACGTTTGGTATTCGACACACTGGGTACCCAAACCATTTGGTCCTCAAAATGTCTCTAGACTCAAACGTCTCCACTACAGGCTTCTGAAACCAGCATGTGGATCCGCACACACTAATATAACGTTCACCAACCCATCCATCTATTTATTCAATCACACTTATTCTTCAATTTTTGATTACCGCTTTGGATCCTTTTATGGGACTGGCATCTCAGTGGGCATTTTCTTTTTTTTTTTTCCCTTGGCCAGTGTCCTTCCTAAAAAAAAAACATTCACCCATCCACTCAACCAGCCCCTAATTCACTTACCCACCCATCCATCCAACAACTGACTTCCATTGATCTATCATTAATCCACCCCATCCACTCACCAACCCATTTTCTAACCTACCTACCATCTAACCACCCACCAACTGACCCCACTCATCCATCCACCCACCCACCCACCTATCCACACAACTATTCACCCCCTCATCCACTGACCCACCCACTGACCCGGACATTCACCAGTCTATCCACACACATACTTGCAACCATCCATCCATCTCTCCACTCATCTACTCACTCACCCTTGCATTCACATATCAGTCCATCCATCCATCCATTTCTCCACACATCTCCATATGCATCTACCCATCTACACATCCCTTCATACACACACCCAATGACTTACCCATTCACTTAATTCAGTCATTTCATTAACCCACCCACTCATCCACGCATTAGCCATCCTCTCTCTCTCTCTCTCTCTCTCTCTCTCTCTCTCTCTCTCTCTCTCTCTCTCTCTCTCTCTCTCTCTCTCTCTCTCTCTCTCGTCGTCTTCCATTTAGTTTTTTACTCCTTCATTTACAGACTTTCTTCATTTTCTCTATCTTCCTCTTCTTCTTCTCTCTTCTAATTTTATCCTCCAATTCCTTTTCATCTCATCTTCGTCCTCCTTGTTCTGCTCTGCTCTTATTTCACCTTCCCAGGATAAGAAATGGGTGTTTTTCTTTGTGTCTTTTGTATTAGATGTCTTCTTTTTATCCCTTTGAGAAGTCAGACTGCTGCTATTTTACTGTGCGTGCGTGTGGCTGGGTCGGTAGGTGGGAAGGTGTGTGTGTGTGTGTTTGTGTGTAAGACCGTGCAGGATTGGAACACGTAACCATGTGACTTTTATCCCTTTGTTCTCTGTGGTGTCTTTAGAAAATATCCTCTAAACCTGCACCAGACCATTTTAGTGAGCTTGAAAAGAAAGCATAAAAGTCAGGCAAGTGTAAAAGTCAAAATGTTCTCCAAGGCCACTATCAATCCTAATACTCCAAACCCAATGTACATTTTATTTTGCCGCCTAAGTGAAGTCCATATTTTTTTATTTTTTTGGCATTTTATGTTGCTTACTCTTGACTGGCTCTATTTTTTCAATCGCAAGTCCTCTGATCCAATGAAAACTTGTCAACTGTCAGGTTCTGTAAGGAGACTGTCAATAGATCAGAGAACTTTAGATTTAAAGAAACGCTAAGCCCAGTGGAGATGAGTGAGGAAAGTTACTCGACTTCTGGCCACGACTATACTCGTACATGCTTCTTGTCATTTCTTCATTGTACTTCGTTCGATTTTCTGTTCACCTCTTTCCTCGCATCAAATGACGCTTCCTTTCCTGCCTGCATTCAGCCAGGGGCTCAGGTGGTGCAGCCAGGCGGCGCGCTGCCCCACGGCACTGAAGGAGAAGCAAGCAGTGAGAGCCTAGTCCGCCTCCCCACAGGAGGCTGGTAATCAGAGGGCGGCAAGCAATCACCGGCCTCATTACCTCCTCGCCTCCTCATTATAACTCGGCCCTCGCTGCCTCCAGGCGACGCTAATTGAAACGAAGTCGAATTTTTCGTGTTTGTCTAATGAAACGTGAAGTGTGTCGCGAAAAATGCAATTTGTCAAGATTGGAGATTTCTGTTTAAAAAACGTCTTGATTTACGTGCCTTAAATTTAAACCTGCATTTATGTGCGTGTGTGTGTGTGTGTATATTATATATATATTATATATATATATATATATATATATATATATATATATATATATATATATATATATATATATATATATATATATATATATATATATATATATATATATATATATATATATATAATTTTTTTTTTTTTTTTTTTTTATGTAGGAAGGATACTGGCCAAGGGCAACAAAAATCTAATAAAAAAAATGCCCACTGAAATGCCAGTCCCTAAAAGGGTCAAAGCAGTGGTCAAAAATTGGTGGATAAGTGTCTTGAAACCTCCCTCTTGAAGGAATTCAAGTCATAGGAAGGTGGAAATACAGAAGCAGGCAAGGAGTTCCAGAGTTTACCAGAGAAAGGGATGAATGATTGAGAATACTGGTTAACTCTTGCGTTAGAGAGGTGGACAGAATAGGAGTGAGAGAAAGAAGAAAGTCTTGTGCAGCGAGGCCGCGGAAGGAGGGGAGGCATGCAGTTAGCAAGATCAGAAGAGCAGTTAGCATGAAAATAGCGGTAGAAGACAGCAAGAGATGCAACATTGCGGCGGTGAGAGAGAGGCTGAAGACAGTCAGTTAGAGGAGAGGAGTTGATGAGACGAAAAGCTTTTGATTCCACCCTGTCTAGAACAGCAGTATGAGTGGAACACCCCCAGACATGTGAAGCATACTCCATACATGGACGGATAAGGCCCTTGTACAGAGTTAGCAGCTGGGGGGGTGAGAAAAACTGGCGGAGACGTCTCAGAACACCTAACTTCATAGAAGCTGTTTTAGCTAGAGATGAGATGTGAAGTTTCCAGTTCAGATTATAAGTAAAGGACAGACCGAGGATTTTCAGTGTAGAAGAGGGGGACAGTTGAGTGTCATTGAAGAAGAGGGGATAGTTGTCTGGAAGATTGTGTCGAGTTGATAGATGGAGGAATTGAGTTTTTGAGGCATTGAACAATACCAATATATATATATATATATATATATATATATATATATATATATATATATATATATATATATATATATATATATATATATATATATATATATATATATATATTATAATAGCCTCTGCTGCACCGCGCTATCTATCTTGCAGCATTAAATTCAGCTTAGTAAGAATAATGGATTCCGGGACGCCATGAATAACACACCGGCGCCTCAGACCTGAAGCGTCATGAAGCTGCAATGCATCTCCCGCACCACGTGAGACAACACCTCTCAGGCCGAACGAGAGGCAAAAGGAAGCTTTGTTATTTATACCATCTTTAACCATTCTAGCTCAAGAACGTGACGCGTTAAAGTTATCACTTGGCTCCTCATGCCTCATGTGTGAGGGTCGGGCAGTCTCCCTGTAAGCCTTGCTGCGTGACGCGTAATTCTCCTGACCAATACACCTGCTGCTTTAACCCTTTTATTTTGATACCAGACAATTGTCATTACCATATGCAATGTATGATTTTTTTCTAGGCATCTGCAAGAAAATTATGGATGAAAAGAATAGCTTTTGCAATTTCTACCCAGCTTAAATAAAGATTGGGTGTGACTGTAAAACAAGTAAAGATGTTTCAAAGTGATTGTTAATTTGGGAAAGATGTACCAAGTGGTAGTCAAATGGCTGAACATCAGTTATATAGCTTCGTAACTCGTCTCTGGTCGGCACCACACTCGTGCGCGCGCGCGCGCACACACACACACACACACACACACACACACACACACACACACATTGCGCAGAGAAGCGGGTAGTACATTGTTATCACCACCACCACACCACACCACATCCCGGTATCCTTGGAGCCCTCCCCGCCCGGCCGAACCCCGCCAATCCCGGACAGGACCCGCAACTGCTAATGTAAGAATTTCCTGTCTCTCCCCGTCAATATTTAGCGAAATTTCCAGGGTTTTACAGTTGTTTCCAGGTGATTTCTAGACTCGGGTGTGTACGAGGAGGACGAGAAGGAGGTGGAGGGGAGAAGTGGACTCTGAGGGAGAGGGAAGAGGAGGAGGAGGAGGTACGGAGGAGAAAAGCAAAAAACATTTCGGCGCCTTAATAATCATTTCTTTCTTTTTTATTAATAGAGCTGGCATGCTACCTGATGCCAAGGCTTTGAGTGTCAGGGGAGGCAAGTGTAGGGTTTGTACATGCATCCAGTGGTACAATCCTTCCTGCCGAGTGCTGCTACCTGTTGTTAAGGTAGGTAAGGGACATAACAAGGGTGATGTAAGCAAAATCAAAATCTAGTAGTAGTAGTAGTAGTAGTAGTAGTAGTAGAGGCTGGCGAATACTTGACTGGAGGAGTATGTGGAGGGTGAGGAGGTTCTCAGCAGACTTTTTTCATAGGGTGTGGGTTGTGTGGAAGGTACGCAGGCAACTGACAGGAAAAGTATAGGAGGTGGACATGCCAGTGACTGAGGCAGAGTGAAGGCAAAAGACAGGGCCTTGTCGAGGGGAGTGTATGGGAGGTAGGCAGGTCCCTGGCGGGAGAAATGCAGGTGGGCAGATCCTTGACATGAATAACTAAGACAGCAATACATTTGTTGTCACACTAATAAATGAATACACAAGCACGTCATTACTAGATAAGGATATTCTTATGATGCGACGAAAACAAATAGCAGCAACTGACACATCTAGATACTCAACACACACAAAAATCAACCTAGTATGTGTCGTTCAGGCGTGTGTGGTGTGGGAGGGGAGGACGGCAGGCAGTTGGCGGGAGAGTGTGGGAGGTGTGAAGTCCTTAGGCTCAGTACTGTGGTTGAAGCTCAGAATGTGACAGTGAAGCTAAAAGTGAAACTCGGTGTGTGCAAGTGAAGCTCAGTGTGGGAATGGAGGTGGGCAGGCTGTTAGCGGGGTAGAGTGTGGGAGGCGGGAGTCCCTAGATATAGTGTGGCCGGGTCTCCGTAACCTCCAGTCCTTGCCTTCACTCTGGGCCGCGTCAACTCCTCACCTCGCGTCAAACAAGCAGCAGGGGAAGTGTGCGGGCAGAACCTTATCGAAGGATTGAGGGCGAACCTTTATTGATTCAGGCTGGCGCTCTATCGGTCTGAGCAGGACAATGACGGCAGGAACGTGACGAGCACCCCTAATCTGATGTGATCTGATGAGGTTCCCGGCAATAGTTTCACAAAGGCGATACTTCTCTTCTCTCCTATATATTTTTCTCTTTTTTTCTCTTTTTTTATTTTTATTTCTGAAGGTGGTTTTATATTTTTCTTGCCTTGTCGTCTTACCGTCTCAGCGCTACACACTCCGCCGACTACACTCTTTCTTCCCGCCTTTTTCTCCCCGCCAGATTTTTCAGGCGAGTGCTTTGAAGTCCTCAATGATGCACTTGCTCCTCGTCTCCTGGCGGCGAAGGACTTACGCGCATCTTCCCTCACTCGTATTCCCTCTCTTCCTCTTATTTATTTACATTAATGGGTATTATACATTATCTCTGTTTTCTTCTTAGTATAACCGCCTAAACAAAGTGGCGGTGTTCTAGGTAAGAGGTTATTATGTTAGTGATGATCGCGTGTAAAGAACACACACACACACTCCATAATGTAATTTGGTCTTGCTTTTGAACTATTTTCATCAGGGACTGGCACCTTCAGTGGGCCTTTTTCATCACTATTGTTGCTCTTGACCAGAGAGTGCACACACACACACACACACACACACACACACACACAAAATCACGCCGGCGCCCATGGCTCACGCCCGCCCCACCTGGCGTGGCGGGGAGGTTGTTGATGGGCCAAGTTCTATTGAGTTTGTTAAATGTGCCATTAATTACGTGTGTGTGTGTGTGTGTGTGTGTGTGTGTGTGTGTGTGTGTGTGTGTGTGTGTGTGTGTGTGTGTGTGTAAAGTGAGAGAGAGAGAGAGAGAGAGAGAGAGAGAGAGAGAGAGAGAGAGAGAGAGAGAGAGAGAGAGAGAGAGAGCTATACAGACAGACAAAACGCACAGACAGACGAACAAAAACGAGCAGACGGAGACAGACAGACAAACAGACACACACACAGCTAGAAACAAACACCCATACCAAAGGAACAAGAAAGCAAATATTCTCATGAGTACCACCGATATATTTTTCCCTCCTGCCTGGCGTTACTTCCCGGCACTTCTTTCATTATTTGAGATCAAAGGGAGCAGCGAACAGCGCGTCTTGTCATGTGGAGTCGCTTGCCTTGCGTCGCTCAGCCATCAATCAGCGGCAGGCTTGTCTAGCGTTTGATATCGCGGCCGCCGATGGTATCATAAGGGACTTCGCGGGATGCAAGAGTGCTGCACCAAGTTTTCATTCCCCGCATCGCTTTCTTATCAAGTCGATGAATGCAATCTGATGTTCCCATTATTTTTACTTTTCCATCTGAATGTGAAAGGAACTGAAGTGAAATATCAATACAATACTGTAAAGGATATCGTTTGCATATGAATTGATTTGCCTGATGAGTGCATTTTTTTTTATGGAAAATGAACACTGGCCTAGGACGACAAAAGAAAAAAAAAAACCGAGGTGCCATTCCCTAAACAAAAGCCAAAAGAATTCTCCAAAATTGAAGGATAAGTGTCTTGAAGCCTCCCTCCATCATCACTATTAACATTACCATCACCGGCACCATCACCAACCACCGATGTTTAATGGTTATTGTCGCTCTTATCATTAGGACACCACCAGCACCACTACCACCATTATCATCACTCATACCAGCACCATGTACTATCACCACCACAACCAAAGCATTACAGTAAACCAATATACACAAATATTCATAGCCTTTCTTACTTTAATGGGAATATTTCTCCATTATTTCACCCATTTTCTTTATTTATTCATTTATTTATTTGCTGTGTATATGTTGCCCTTGGCCAGATTCACTCTTACATAATAAAACCCCATCAAACTTCGCAAAACCCGCCATTTCAGTGCATTACAATCCAAGCAAAATCATCTCTAATTCTGTACAATGACAATCCAATACAAAAACCTATTCCGCTACTTTTGTTGGTGCATCTATTATTGACCCACGGACTGACAACTGACTGATTGACTGACTTTTTTTGATGGAACGTGAACATCCGACGTGTTGATTAAAACTTTAGGTGTTGATGTCTCTATGTGTCACGTGAACAGTTATGATGTGTGTGTGTGTGTGTGTGTGTGTGTGTGTGTGCGCGTGTAGATTTGCTTCGTTTGCGTTTTATCACCTGTAAAAATCATTGATGATGTTACCACTGTTATCATTATTAGTAGTGGTAGTAATGGCTGTGGTGGTGGTGGTGGTGGTCGAAGTAGTAGTAGTAGTAGTAGTAGTAGAAGTAGTAGCAACTTCATTGAAATACTTAGTGCTTATGAATACCGTTTTAAACTACCCCTAGAATAATAAAAATACCCTTGAAAACTCCTAAGTATCTTCACTATAGTATGTTCAGTTATAACTAGAATCATGAATACATTTACTTATCTACGAAATCAGGAATAAAAATACCATAAACTTCAACTATAGACTATTAAAAACCTAAGATAAAACGCCGCAGTGCTAAAGAATACCGTCCCTGGTTTCAACAAAAGCATCGACTTGGTACAAACTTGGAGCTGGTACTAAACTTTTCCCGCTTGGGGGTGAAAGTAGTAGCAGAGTTTGGAATAATTCATCATCCATATATTCAAATGTGATCAACGAAGCGTATTACAGTTGTCGACAAGAGTTCATTTCTATGTGCATTTAGTTAAACTCAGTGTGAAAAGATTTCTATGGCTTAACCGTAAACCTGAATATGATGAACGCAACATTCTACAATTGCTGACAAATTGTTTTCTTCTTCATCTACTACTACTTCTACTACTACTGATGAAGACGAAGAACAGTGTGCGAAGGTAGGGGAAGGTAGCACGTGCAAGTGTAAAATTATTTAGTTATACACGCAGTGAAAAGATTCTAGTACGAGTAGCTTAGCATTCTTCATAGAGAGACGAGGAATCCAAGACGAACACGGCTCATTGCCGCCGTGATGCCCTGCACCTCTGAGCGGGGCGGAGCGCGGGCTAGAATGTAGGAAGGTATAGGAGGGCACCACAACCCCTCACGGCTGATCGGACAGGTAATCTCAGGCCTGCGGCACTACTCCACGCGAGGCAAC
>NC_087169.1:2352500-2390000 GCF_035594125.1 Scylla paramamosain
ATGATTTGCATATAAACTGTGATGGATAATCTCTCTCTCTCTCTCTCTCTCTCTCTCTCTCTCTCTCTCTCTCTCTCTCTCTCTCTCTCTCTCTCTCTCTCTCTCTCTCTCTCTCTCTCTCTCTCCATTTATATACTTTCTCTCTCTCTCTCTCTCCATTTATATACTTATCTATTTATCTATGTATCTAGCTATCTATCTGTCTCTCTGTCTGTCTCTCTATCTACCTACTATATTCTACCTACCGCATCTACGTACTATATTCCTAAAAGACTGTAATCCAAGACAAACTTTCAATATTCACTCCAGTGCACTTCATGCCTGCAGGTTGGTTACGAATTAATAAATAGACTAATGAAATGGCAATACTACATTTTCTAAAAACTGGAATCCAAAATGAACACTTAATATCTACTCCAGAGTGATTGGAAATCATGGACGAATGAACTACAGTGAATTAGTGAAATTGCACTGCAATTTCTATGGTAATATTCCTGAAAATTCTGTAATCTGAAATAACTTGATATTCTGGAGTATCGTGTGAGTCTTTCAATAGCTTCCCCTTGATGAATGGAGTTCTTATAATTCACCCGCCTTTGTGCAGCTGCCCCTGGTAGTGATGCCACAAAGTCCACTGAACTCCATGTCTGAATAGAAATTAGTGTTTGGAATAATTAACTGTTTCATAATGGAAGTTCTATAAAGAGTTGGGTGCAGCATTCCTTTTGATAATCTCCATGTTGCCTTTTCATTCCCTTCCCTTATCTTCACATTCCTCCCAGCACTTTCTCGCTAATCATCCTTATCCCTCGTTCCTTTCTTCCTTGCTCCTTCCTTTTTTTCTTTCCTTTTTTCTGAGCCATGAAATCATTCAATCAATAATATTCAATTAATAATATTTTTTATCCCTTTTTTCTTTATCTCCCTTACTACTCTTTCGCTTATCATCCTTTTCTCCTTTCTTCCTCTCTCCTTTTTTTTCTTCCTTTTGTTGCACATTTATATCAGTCTATCAGTCAATAATCCTTTCTCATCCCAACATCTTATCCTTCCTATCCTTTGCCTCTTCCTTTCTTCCTATGTAACCCATTCCCAATGCATGCATCGTTCTCTCCTCCGACCTCGCATCCTTTCTTCCTTCTCGCCTTCCTTTCCAATGCTTGTTCTCTTATCTACTCTTACCTCATCTCTTCTCTATCCAAACATCCTATCTTCCATCTCTCCTCATTTTCTTCCTTTCCCTTTCCTTCTTCTTTTCCCTTCTTTTCCGTTTACTTTACCATCTCTCTTCATCTTTCCTTCCCCCTTATCTTCCCTTCTTTTTCTTCCTCTTTCCCCTCTCACTTCTGTTCCCTCTACCACTTCTCTCTCCGTCTCTCCTTCTTCACTATCATCTCCCTCCTCCTCTCCCCATCATCTTGCCTCTCTCCCTAGGTTTATCCTTCTCTATCTCACACAACGTTACGCCTCCCCATCAAATTCCCCTCCCTTCCCCTCCCACCTGCCTCCCGTCCTCCCCTCCCCTTCCTCTGTACCTCACCACCTCCCCCATCCCACGCACCTCGTCACCCTGGGAACGCCTCCAGCACCAGCAAACTGTGTCCCTTTAAATACAAAAATATTTCAGGAAAATGTTGCAGCCTCATTCTTACATTCCAGGGAGCTTCACCACCACCACCATCACCACTATAACCATCATCATCACAACCACTACTGCCACCACCATCAACACCACTACCATCACCACAACCACCACCAATATCATCACCACCACTACCATCACCACCACCACCATCGTTGCATCAGCCATTAAGAGTATCTGGATACTTTTTTTTTTCTGTGTGTGTGTGTGTGTGTGTGTGTGTGTGTGTGTGTGTGTGTGTGTGTATAAGCGGCTCTAGCCAAGGGCAACAAAAAATGGTGAAAAAGGTGTCAGTCCCTAAAGAGGACAGTCCGAAAGCAAATCTAAAATTACATTGAAAAATCACAGCCCTGACTCACTTAACGCAAATACACCACCATACCAAGAACCCTGCTCTCCCCTGTGTCCATCTTACATAACAACGCTATTATGCGAATAGAGCATCTTACGAGTAACTACTAATGACAGATCGGCCTCGTACTTAATCTCGCGTGCCTTAGTTCCTCGCCTTACCGCGTCTAACCGTAACCCTTGTAGTATTACCAATATAATAATGCATATTATCAGTCACTACCAAGAATGAATAAATAAGAATAATGGTAAATCGGTCCCGTACTAAATCTAGCGTCCTTCAGTTCCTCGACTTACCGTGTCTAATCTAATCCCCTCGATGCTCTCCAGTTCTTTTCCAAATCATTAATACAAAAGTGGCCTCCGCGTATCTCAAGTGGCCGCCTCTAATCGGTGGAAGCCGGATTTGTTCAAACGGGAGGGCAGCGCCAAGTGGTCAGCGTACCGAACTGGGAAACTCAAGTAAGGGTTATTGAATGTTACCACGTCTTATTTCGACAAGATTTAAAGCTCTGGTGGAGGTTATTATGGTTTTCAAGGGTGTTTCCATGATTTTTTATAATTTAATAAATTGCTCAGGGTAAAAAAATAAGTTAGGGCCGTATCCTGAAACACCTCTGCGCTGCTTCTCTACTACTTTAAATTCAAAGGCTCGTACTTGTACTCGGACGGATTAAGGGTGTTTTTTTGGTTCTAGTGACAGATTAACAAGATTCCTACATTATTAACAGGAGAAACACTCTTGGGAACCCGGCTAATCATCTGTGTGGCCTTTGAAAACAGTCATGGCGAGAGAGCATAGTGTTTCAGAATACACGCTTTAGTACTACTGCGTGGAGTACAGAGGGACACTCCAGCTTATACCTGATAACGTCAACCCCTCACCTGCGTCACCGCGGCACGAGCTGACCACCCAAACCTTCAAGAATTAAGTCCCCAATCGACCCACCAACAAAGCCTACAAGTATCGGTGCCTCAGGATGTATGAAAGATAAATATAAAAACAAGGGCAGGTCGCCGGCGGCCGCTGACCACCTGCACCGCTGTGGTCGTTTTTTCTTACTTATTTATTGCCTGAAAACAAAGGGATGAAGGGACGGATGGACGAGGTGAAGGTAAAAAAAGTAGTGGAGGAGTGGATCAATAGTATGTGTGTGTGTGTGTGTGTGTGTGTGCTCGCGCGTGCACACACAGACAGAAAAAAGAAAATCAATTAATAGACAAACAGGCAAACTTTTCTTAATTCTTTGAGGTTAATAATCAAGGATTGACACGAAGGAATATATAAATTGTCAGCAATTTTCATATTACTATTATCATTATCACATTACAGTATAATAGAGTAATCATATTATCGCATTACTGTTACTGTTGTCATTATTATTATTTTCAATATTACTATTATCATTATTATTATTGTTATTATTATTATTATTATTATTATTATTATTATTATTATTATATGATTATGTTTTTTTGTCCCACCACAGTTTTGCAGCACATTTGATTTCCTCTGATACAAAAACGTTGTATAATCCCTCTTATTAATTCCACTTTGTTATATTGGAATTATCGCGACACACACACACACACACACACAGCGGCAGATATAGTGGTGATGGTGGTAAAAGTTAAGTAGGTATGAATTGCACGCTGGCTCGCTCATCCCCTCGTCTACCAATGTATTTATACCCACAGTCTTTTCATAAGTGGTGGTGATAGCTGTGGTGGAGGAGGAGTTGGAGGCGATAGTCGAGGTGGTGGCATAAATAGTGGTGGTGGTGGTGGTGGTGGTGGTGGTTAAGTTGGTATCAAGTGGACCCTGGCTCCCTCGTCCCCTCGTCTATACATTTATTCCCACAGTCTTTTCATGAGGACACAAAGGGGCAATCTCTCCCCCCGCACGTAGAATCAACAAGGTGAGGCTGTTCCTGATGGCGCTCCCTCGCCCCACGCTCCACGCAGGGTCGCCTTTAGAATTGCACACATTCACTCTATTGGTTCTGAAGTAAAAGATAACTCTCTCCGTTACACAATAGCGAGATGTTGAAATCTACCTTGAAATTGCACCTAAACTCTACTTTTTAATACTCCCAGGCTACTTTATTCAGATTTAACACTATTGGGAAAGGAAATGTACTTCGGAAACCAATAGTGTTGTAATTCAGTCTTGACTTGAATTTTTCTTTCCAGTTCAAACTAAACAATATTTTTTTTTCTTCTGTGTTACTGTGCCCTGTTCATTTTACTTAGCGGAAACACGGTGCTAGGTAAATCTATCTTCAGAATTCTCACTACTGCACCACTATACTATTCTTCGCTGTTTTTAATGAGCCTTTTTCCGGGTGTTTCTATTTTGTTTCATTCTTTCCCTTATTCTTTTGTCTCATGTGTTTTATACTGAGTCTTTCCACCTTTCCTGGGTCTTCCTCATCTTCCGCTCACCGTGAAAGCAGCCATAGATAGGATCATATTCTGAAACACCTGCGCCGCTCCCCCACTACATTCAAAAGGCTCTAGTTAAAATTGCAGAGTTTCTTAAGAATATTTTAATGGTTCTAACGACAGATTATTGAGATTTGTACACTATCAACAGGAGAAATACTCTTGATAATCCGCTTAATGATCTTTGTGGCTTTTGAAAATAGTCGTGGCGAGAGAGCAAGGCGGTTCAGAGTATGTACCATAAACAGGAGAAAAGGAAGAGGCAGACGAGTAGTCTTACAGCAATTACCAATAAAGACGTGAAACTTCTCAGCCACAGCAACACTACAAAGACTGAGCACTTTCCCCGAAGCCTGACAGAAAAAAGATGGAAGGTTTAAAGAAGAGATCCCACTGCAATTCTCCCCTGTAATGCGTCACTCCTCTCCGTTTTCTAGGAACAATGATAGCAAATAAAAGAGAGCTGTGATAGAAACGTGATCAGAAACACGAGACATTCACGACTTTCTTTTTGTTGGCGGAAATTACTGGCAGAAATAATAGGTAGCATATAGTTATGTACGATTGCCCTAAATGGTGATCGTTACAATATCCAGTAATAGAAATTGATATATAGACCAATGAACTGCTCCATATTGAGAGGTCCTCAGTGACTAAGAACAGGATATATGACAGGTGAATGTACATGACTAATATTCATTCCTGAAAGCCTTTGAATATGTCTGTTACTTAGCGCAACTGTACCTGACCCGGACACAAGGTAACGTGTAGTGCAGTGGAAGGAAAAAGCGATGTAAAAACGTGGTTCAGCAAGAAAAAGCCCCTCTGGTCTGCCATAAAGGTGAAGTGGTCAGACCTTCGCATTTGGTTTGGGTAAGAAATCGTGCAGCAGCAAAATCTCAAACCCAGCGAGTCTGAAAGTTAATGTCATTGCCGATACTCTTTTTTGACGGGAAATGACTGATAGTTTTGAGTGGGTATTTCCGTGTTTTCTTGGCATCAATTATCCTTGTGATTGTGTGCGGGGTAATAGACACACTAGAACCAACTAATACTCTTGCATCTGTGGGCTTGACTGGCACGCTGTGAGCCTCTTAATGAAGGTAGGTGATCCTCTCAGCCACCAGTGTAATAGACAGGAAGCATTCACATCATGTAATTTAACCTCTGCCTCAGCTGGGATGGTTGTGAATAATGAATGCATCGAAGGTAACATCATCTGTTACTACCCGTAAAACAGGTGAACACACACACACGCACATACACAGAGCGAGAGGAGAGAGAGAGAGAGAGAGAGAGAGAGAGAGAGAGAGAGAGAGAGAGAGAGAGAGAGAGAGAGAGAGAGAGAGAGTCAAACATAGTTTAATCTGCAGACGAGAGGAAAGAATCTTGCCAGGACAAACAAATGCTGTTTAATGTACTGAACTCAGCAACCTCGCTCACTGTCCTCGCTTCACGGTGAATACGGAGCCGGTTTTGCCTCCGTGGCTTCACAGCGTAGAAGTATACAGCTCTGCCCAGCTCTCACCAGCAGCGGTCTCCGCCGCCCCGAGTCGTCCACAGGCAGGAAATAGCGAGGCAAGTTTCCCTGGTGCTCGCTGCAGCAGTCGTTCAACTCCACTCCAAACTTGCAATACCTTTGTCCCTCAGCGGCCCTCGCCTGCAGCGCGGCGAGGCGGGGCTGACCGGACGGTGACCTGCGCCCGCTTCCCTTCCATCAGCTTTATTTATTCATTCTTTATATATATATTATATATATATATAATATATATATATATATATATATATATATATATATATATATATATATATATATATATATATATATATATATATATATATACATATATATATATATATACATATATATATATATATATATATATATATACATATATATATATATATATATACATATATATATATATATATATACATATATATATATATATATATATATATATATATATACATATATATATATATATACATATATATATATATATACATATATATATATATATATATATATATATATATATATATATATATATATATATATATATATATATATATATATATATATATATATATATATATACATATATATATATATATATATTATATATATTATATATATACATATATATATATATATATATATTATATATATATATATATATATATATATATATATATATATATATATATATATATATATATATATATATATTATACGAGTATATATATATATATATATATATATATATATATATATATATATATATATATATATATATATATATATATATATATATATATATATATATATATATATATATATAGTTATTCTTTCATTCTTAAAGGAGTGTATGTAAAATATTGCTTCACACAATGCCTCGCTGCCACTGAACTCTTTTTCCCATCAGAGAAGTTAATCTCCTGTTCTATGAAATATTCTCTTCTTCACATTTTGTATCAACTATAAAATGATAAGAGTGAACGGCTGGCATGTTCATGATTTAACGTCAACCTAAAGCACATATTATATCTGGTCAGACAGACTGCCCTACTTCGCCGACACACAGAAGCATAACCACAATTCGCAATCTCTCTCTAAGAATGTGCGACACTTACGAACCTGGAACCTGGTAGCTTATTTCTTCTACCGTCAAATTTGTTTTTTATATGCTCAACTTTTAAACTACCGTCATATCTACTTTCTCAGGATTCAGTACGAAGTTAAGATGGCATTTTTGCAACGTTTTGTGGAAGTTCCTGAGATTTCAAGGGTGTTATCACGATTCTAGTGGTAGTCTAACAAGGACACTGCACCATCAAAAGGAAAATCTCAAGTGAGAACCCGGCCAATAAATAATTTCTCTGATCTTTGAAAAGTTCTCAGGAGAGTCATAAGTCTTTCACAACCCAGACGACGAAGTATTGGTCTGGGGTCATGTGTTGTTGTGACCTGTGTTGCAATTGTATGTGCCAACAAGATTAATTTCGAGATATTTCGTAGTGTTCACTTCCCCCCGGCAACCTTGCGTCACACAGCAAAGGACAGCACACGTGACTGTCTGCCTCGAGAGGGTTTGTTAACACTCCATGCCTGACAGATACTCTCTCTCTCTCTCTCTCTCTCTCTCTCTCTCTCTCTCTCTCTCTCTCTCTCTCTCTCTCTCTCTCTCTCTCTCTCTAACTTGTTATTGTTATTATCACCGGGAAGAAAAGGAAAACAAAAGAACAGAGAAAAAAAAAAGAAGACAAGAACAGCAACACCAACAATAACAATAACAGTAATTGTAGCACACACACACTCAACACCACCACCACCACCAAAACAACAAGAACAAGAATAACAACAACAACAACAACAACAACAACAACAACAACAGCAAGAATAACGACAACAGACAACAACAACAACAGCCGACCAACCAAACAAAAACAAACAAACAAATGAGGAAAATAAGCACTGGAAAGAAAACACAAAACAAAGTGGACAAAAATATAATGGACCTTTCTCTCCTCCTCCTCCTCCTCCTCCTCCTCCTCCTCCTCCTCCTCCTCCTCCTCTTCTTTTTAACCTCCGCCACGTACATCACAGCCCAGCGTGCTTTATTATTTCACAGTGGCGTCTTAATGTAATTCACGTAACGCATTCCCGCACCTCACCACTCAGGGCCGCCGCTTGGTTGTCTTTAGTGTTCCAAAGCTGGCGGTAAATTACTGTTTTGGAGTAATTTAACTTCTTTTTTCGAGAGTAATGGAGGGGTGACAAAAAAAAAGTGAAGAATTCTGGAAATCAAGAAAATATTGCGGTACCTGGTATTAGGGTTAATGTTAACTTAGTATGTAGAGTTGAAATGTTAATCTATTATGATCAAATAGTTGAACCGAATATCAATAAACATTAAAACTACTGTATAGTCTTAGAAAAGAAGAAATATGTACCTAAGTATGTGGCATGCCAAGAGTATTTTGAGAAACAACAACAACCACAACAACAAAAACAACAACATCAGCAGCAACGAAAAACAAGAAGAAAAGAAGAGAAACAAGAAGAAAACAAGGAAAGCAAGAAGAATAACAAAACAACAACAACCACAACAACAAAAACAACAACATCAGCAGCAACGAAAAACAAGAAGAAAAGAAGAGAAACAAGAAGAAAACAAGGAAAGCAAGAAGAATAACAAAACAACAACAACAACAACAACAACAACAACCACCACCACCATCACCACTACCGCCGCCACCGCCACCACCACCACCACCACCACCACCTCCACCACCGAGGGTAAAGCAAACACACAAAAATATGACGAGCATGAGTTTTCTCTGCCCACACACGCTCCTCCCAACACCCCGCTGTGTAACTCTTCCCTCTCCCTGTGTTTCCCTCGCCCAGTGCTTTCCCTCTCTCCCCAGCCTCTCTCCCCAAACATTCTCCCTCCATATAACTATTCTTCCTCCTTCCCATTCACACCTTTTTGTTATCCACATCTCTTTCCCCCATCACTTTGCCTCTCACCCAGCCTTCTCCCCAAATATACCCTCCCCATTCACACTTGTCCCTAAAAACTTACTCTTCTCCTCTCTCCCGTCGTCCTCTCCCACGCATACCCATCCACTTTCTCTCCCCTTCCCGTATTCTCCCTCTTGACTCTTCGCCCCCGCACTCCTACGGTTCCCTCCCCACGCACACGCCTCGACAACCTCTATTAGCCCTACTCTCTCTCTCTCTCTCTCTCTCTCTCTCTCTCCCCTCCTACATTCACTCCCTAGCTTTTCTCTGTCCCTCCGCCCACACACACACACACACACACACACACACACACACACACCCACCCTTCGTCTGCAGGAACCTTCTCACTCTCTCGTCCCCCCGTCAGCTTTACACACAACACTTTCCCAAGATGCTTCTACTGTTTCACGCTCCCCATCTGAATTTATTTATATCATTCAGTGTTACCCTCTTCTCTCCTCCTCGCGGTGTAAGGGTCACGCCTCCCTCGCTACTCTCTCCTCGACACCATTACGCTACTTTTGGCATAAACGCATTACTTGTGCGTACCTTTCGGCTCCCCGCGGCTCAGGTACGCTACAATACGAGTACACTTAATGTCCGTGATTCCAAGCCGGGCTGTATGTTAGCTCCGTCAGCGCCAGCGAGCGTGCTTTGTGCTGATGGCGCTAACGTGTTTGCTTTGTTTTACCGTGGCAAACAAATGTTGTTTTCATATTTCCGTCCCCCATTTGTACTGCATCCCACTGTTGCCGCCTCCCCGTGTTCCTTTCTCCTTGACGCGACAAAACGTTGCTGCCGTTGAACAAATGGGCGGATTTTACTAGACGCCTCGGGGTGAGTAAGGGGATGGCGGGGTGGCGTGTTGCCTTAACCCGCACTTACCATTCCAGCCACGAGTCACCGCCAAGCCATATCTTCCACTAGTCACTGCAATACTCCCTCCCGCGCGACAGTGATTTTCCTCCCAAGACTGCGCCGCTGAACATAAGAGACCACGGGACAAACAAATAAGGCGTCGGGGAAAGCGAGGGTTGATGAGAAAGAGGAGAGGTAGATGTGTATTGTCTACCTAAATATAAGAGGATAAGGCTTAACTAAGAGCCTGTGCAGAGGAATGAGGGCTGATGAGAAAGAAGGGACGGTATACTGAGAACCTGTGTGTGTATTGTCCCTGTAAATACAACTGAGGGTTAACTGAGTGCCGGAGCGAAGGTTTAATTAGAAGATGTCATTACAGGTGAATATGTCCTTACTAAATCTATGGGAACCACTGTAGATGTCCGTGTTTGTGTTGTGGTTACCTTCGTGTTGGTCTACAATGAAGAGGAAGAACCTATTGTACTCTTGATCTAGAGCCAAGGCATGACTATTGTATCATTCACCTTCCTGTACGAGTTACCGTCTGTACATTGCATAATTTTTTTTACTTTTTAACTAACTTGCGTGACTCCTCGCCTGTCCATAAGGGAAGTTACCGTCAGTACATTGCACAAATTCTCTTCTTTTTACTAAACGTGCGTGACTCCTCGCCTGGCTGTCTACGAGGGACCGTTAGCTTGGGGGGAACTAGAGATACGGGCGGTGCTGTGTGCCATCACGAGTCAGCCTAGCAATGTGCATGTCTGTCTCTCTAGCAACTCTTACTTGACTGTACTGTCTTTGTCACGTATTCCACATTTTGTTCTTTCAGTTATGATGCTGTTATGTGGTCTGAATTGTTGATAGATATGTTTTTGCTGTCCTTTCACAACACAGAGCATAAATTATTAAGCGTGTGACAGAAATGTATAAGGTGATTCAATATTTCAGAAGTCACGAGGTAAGGATTGAATATACAGAACAAATTTGAACTCTAAATAGAAATACTGCAATAGCAAGAAATACTGAAAAAAAAAAAAACACGTAAAAACAACAAACACTGCAGCGGTAAGCCAGTGGCAGAACACGTAAGCTGCTTCACCATTCAAAATGTGACTGAACCAAGGGTCAGCAGCGTCCAACCCGCGGGTCAGTGTGGCCAGCAGAGACCAACCGTCCGACCCACAGCCTTGTTTAGTACAAACATTGCATTCCGGCCCACGAAACACGAGGCAGAACAAATTGAAGTCCGCTGAACAATATTCGTTAGGACATGTGGCCGGCTGGTATCTCGTCATTCAGGGATAGCCTCCGCCCCGTCCTGCCTGCCGACACCACCAGTCATCATATTAATGTGCGGGTTTGTCAATACAGTTCATATATACTATACATTATATACCATGTAGCTACACTGTACACTCCGTCTGAAATTTCATTTGAAGCTGTGGTAGTAGTAGTAGTAGTAGTAGTAGTAGTAGTAGTAGTAGTTAGAAGATTTCTAGACACCTCATAATTTTGGATTCTCCTTTGAACTGTCCTCTTTAGGGTCAGTTCATGCCTTTCACATTTTGTTGCCCTTGGCCAGAACCACTCTTACGTAAAAAAAAAAAAAAGGTAACCGAACAATACTAACAAGCACCTCAATCCCACGCAGCACCGCATCAACTCCACACGCCAACAACAAAACACACAAACGTAACACTGAATACAAACTTACTCCCAATGAACGACACATCATTCCAGTGATAACCACACACAACACACCCACACCCCTCACACCCACGTGGCGTTAAATTCACTCCTACAGACACCAAACGCGATGATGTGTCCAGGCGGAGACAAAGAACCGCCTCATGAAGCACATAATATACGAGTGAAGGGAAGGAGGCCCCACGGACACCCCTAAGTATTGTGTGTATAGGACTAGATACGTGACGCCTGGGGACCTCCTCCACCCAGCCAACCACTACCAATCATAGGGATCCTTCGTCTGACGGAAACCAATTGCATGTGTCGGGAAGAGAAGGCGAGGGAAGGAGGGAGCTTGAGGTGGGGAGGAGAAAGCGAGAAGTGGAGCAAGGAAGTAGATAGAAGATGGAAGGAGAAAAAGGAAGGAAGGGGAGGGAGGAGAAGGGAAAGAACTGCAAAAATAGGAGGAGGAGGAGGAAGAGGGAAAGAAAAGACGGATAATATAAAAGGAGAAAGGAAGGAGGGAGGAAGAGAAAGAGAAAGAGAAGAAGGAGGTGGACGAGGGGAGGAAGAGGAGGGAGATAATGGTAAGATGAAAAAAAAAAAGGGGAGGAAGAGGTACCGAGGAAAGAGAAATTGGAGGAGGAGGAGGAGGAGGAGGAGGAGGAGGAGGAGAAGGAAGAGGAGGAGGAGGAGGAGGAGGAACATATCTATCAACGGATGCTGATGTGAAGTACCAAGAGGCGGAAGAGAAGGGGAGTGGAACTGGAATAAATGAACGAAAGGGGGAGGAGGAGGAGAAGGAGGAGGAGGAGGAGGAGGAGGAGGAGGAGGATGTGAGATTGGGAATGGAATGGGAACGAGAGGATCCTGCCCGTCAAGTTGATCTGAAGAGAGAGAGAGAGAGAGAGAGAGAGAGAGAGAGAGAGAGAGAGAGAGAGAGAATATTAAGCGAGGAAAGACGACTAGGACGAAAAAAAGTCTAAATAACACTGCTTCTGTAACATTCCTTACATTATATAACTGATGGCCTTTATAACACTACTACTATCTCATCCCTCCATTCCAGGCATTCAGTGTTGTCAGTCGGGCATCGGCAGGTCGTGGCGGCAGGACAGCGCCAAGCCCGAGGTGTTCATTCAGCCTCACGCAGGTTGATGGGCAGTCATTTAGTGAGTTGGGGGAGAGCTGTGGCAATTTGCGGCACTATGTCTGTGTCTCCCTGCAGGATCTCACCACACTAGATTGTACTCGTATTGCAAGAAAATATTATGCAGTAAAAGCAAGCGTCGAGAAAACTGCTGCTAATGTTTTTGTTCATGTCTTCCACGTGGTCTGTGAGGGATCAATGCTTACCATTGATTCCTTGATCTTCCTTCGTCGTCTATCTACGAGTATACCAGAGGTTCTAATACTTTGATGCTTAGTGGCACACTCTGAATGGCGCACCAACCATACAGTAAGTTTAATGTAGACTCACTAAAAGCCACAAATCTAACACCATACCTATCGAGGAAAACTTGCCGGCGCACTTTGGTGATAGTCGCGGCGTAGTACTTTATGTCGTCTTTACATCCTCACGCCGGGGTTAGCTCTATCTTGTGTTGTCCCTGACGCAAAGTGATACATTCCGGCGTCTGTCTTGCCTTATTATTGTTGCAGAATTAACATTCTATCTGAAAATCTTTTACAATTCAATTTTAAATAATGTACTACTGAGACCCGTCTCATTTCAATGCATAGCAGCATAAAAACTAGTTTAAAAGTTGTAACGAAGTTTGATTAAATCTTAAAGTTTTAACTCATTCCTTAATTAATATCAGAACAGCATCAATAGATATTCTTTAGATGCACATCATGGAAACCGTATATAGATGGAATAAGTCACAACAAAGATATAATGATAACGATGACTTTGATTATAAGAGAAATTGCTATGATGCAAGAACGAACTCACAGTTTTTTGGTGTGAGCAGAGCACGGCAAAACAGAGCTACCCAGATCCCCACAGCCGCACATTACAGGCCTTTGCTTCCCTACACTGGCGCACTGCATGTAATCATTGCTCCTTAACGTAGAGAAAGATTTGTATCTTTGAATGATCTAATTCAGCACATTAGAGGAGGAGGAGGAGGAGGAGGAGGAGGAGGAGGACGGAGAGACTAACAAAAGATGAAAACGAGGTGGTTGAGAAGGACAAGGATGGAGGACGCTAGGAAATTTAAATACTAGTTTGGAATACGTGTTCTCCTGTTCCTAACTGACTTATCTCTGTCCCTCGACCAGAATATTCAGTTTTCCAGCGTGCCTCCACTTAGCTACAGTTGTGCCTTGTTAACCTTTCAACTGTTAGACAATTTGAGAGCTTACAATACTGCAAATAGGTCTGTAACTTAAAGAAAAATATATAAATAAATCGTTCAAATAACTTCCACCTTCTTTACTACGTCTGTGCAAATAATTTTTACGGTGCTGCTGATCTTTCAATTTAAGAGGTTACAATACTATAAATATTTCTGTGACTTAAAAATATATACAAGTAAATCAATCACATAGCTTCCTCCTCCTCCTTCTGAGAATCGCTGTTATCGAAGATCGGTAACAAGAACCAGGAAAAAAATAAAAAATATTGTACCCCTTAACAGTAAAACATAAAAAGAACAACAACAGAAAAGCAACTGCTGTGGTTTGTCGCTGAGAATCGCTGTTGTGGTTGGCAGAGAGGCGGAGAGTAGGAGACAACGCCATTCCTTCCTTGCATCTCCTCATTAGTCAGTGATGGACACTTTACATTTATGAACTCTGAAAAAATAGTCAGAAAATATAAGAATTTCACCCAGCGATTCTGGTGGAGCTCCAATATGTGTGTGTGTGTGTGTGTGTGTGTGTATGAGCTACACAGTGACATGCATCTGTAAAAGCACTCATTCCGCGCTCCAAGAAGTCAGAGAGTAATAATGTACGCAAATAAATATATATGCTACTGTTTACACTAATTAAAACTAGGCACGGGGTACGTATTATTTTTTCATCAACATAATTCCACACACAAAAAAAAAAATAAATAAATAAATAAATAAAAATGAAAAATAAATGTATCTAAAAAAGAACAATATTTTTTCAATTTTGAAAGACCCTGACATTTTCACTTTAATTTAATTTCATTTAATTTCTTCCCTTAATTTCTTTTCCTTTTCTTCTCTTACGTTCTTTTTTTTTTAATTCCCGCTTTTTCTCTCTTCCCTCTCTCTTATTTTCTCTCTCTTTTGTCTCCTGAGGTAAGCAAACGTGACGGTGATTTTTAGCGAGGCAGCAGCGAGGCGGCGAGCACTTGTGTGTCCTGACGGCGCGTCGTGTCCCTGTCAGGTGCTTCAGGAGTTGGTCATTAGCGGCCAAGGAAGGCGTGGAGAGGGACGGACGTGAGGGCGGGGAGAGGAGGAATGAGACGAGTGAGTGGGAGGAATGGGGGAGTAAGGGGGAGAAGGGTGGAGTCAGCACGTGATGGGGGAAAAAAAAAAAGAAGAGGGGATGAGGTATGAGGATAAGAAAGAAAGAGAAAACTAGATCGTGGAGGAAGAGGGCGAGGCGAAAGGGACGATGAAGAGGAGAGAAGAGAAGAACAGACTGGGGGATGACTTTAAAGGATGACGAAAAGGGCAATGAGGGAAAGAGGGAACACGAAGACGACGATGATGATGATGATGATGATGAAGCAGAGGAGGAGGAGGAGGAGGAGGAGGAGGAAAAGAGGAAAGGAAAACATTATGATGATTATAAGGAGGAAGACGACGACAGCAAACAACAACAACAACAACAACAACAACAACAATAAATATCAATAAAAACAAACAACAACAAGGGCGAAGGTAAGAATGACAAGATCGAGAGGTCAGCGAGAAGATAAATAATTTTTCTTAAGGTCGCCGCTGACTGATAACGTCTCGAGGCTCAAGTCGGGAAGGAAGGTGAAAAATTATGCCCCAGTACCACTTACCATAACAAGACAGGGAGTCACGTATGGGGGAGAGTGATGGGAAGATAGCAGTAACAGCGCCAGGCTAAATACGAGTATACTGGTGTCTGCCTCCAGTTCATGATAAATGTACCACGCCTCCCAAAATACTTGTCTCCCATAGGTGCAGTGTTTTATTTGACTGTGAGGGAAAGCTATAATAAGAATGTTAAGGGGAAGGAAAAAAAAAAAAGAGAAGGCAGAAGAAAAGATAAAGAAAAAATAAGAGTAGGATGACGTAGAGGAGGAGGAAGAAGAGGAGGAGGAAAAGGCTCACATGAGAACACCACTAATCATTTACATGCTCATTAAAGAAACCTTATGAGAAAGCGAACCATTTCAGTATACGTGCCCATGATTGAACTCTTAACCTTTCTCCTGCCAGCTGAGCAACGCACCGCACAGCCACCCAACACGCAGGAGTATTGGGGATGGAAGATGTTTGTTGAAATAAGTATGGAAAGGTCACCAAGGCGTCAATGAGAAGCTGACACCAGGCTGGCGAAAAAGAAAAAAAAAGGAGCCGATGAAAAGACTGGCGGACGGACAGAAGAGAGTGAGACGCTACAATAAAACTGACGAAAGGTTGACAAAAGACTGGCAGGGGACAACCTCGGGACTGACATGAGACTCAGATCAAGGCAAAAGTTCCTCAAGGTGTGACAAATACTGACATGACGATTGACAAGAGACGTCTACACACTGACCGATGAGTTTATTGAAAGAAAAGAGTGTTGCCTCTGGGAGACGTGGTGACCCAAGTGCTGCTCAGCGTTAGGACGACACGCGGCGCGGTCATGGGAAGGCCGGTGACCGAGGCCATCCTGGGAAGAGTAATGGCCAGCTTCCGCACTGCCTGTCCCGCCATTTGTCCTCCTCTGAAGGATATTTCAACCACAGAACACATGAGTACTGTCTCCGCCAACAATACATTTACTCCTCCAATACTGGGACTTCACTCCTGTATTTTATTGTTACTTCACTGCTTCTATATTTTATTGTTATTATCAATCTATGCTATAATTAATATGGGATACTTGTAACTTGCTCAAGAAGCCTAGAAAATTCATTCTTCCCTGCTTAAAGACAAAGTATTGCCTCAATGTGGCTTGAATTGTACAACAGGAAACCCGCTGCCTCAACGCAACACCGCCACCACGACAGCAATATCAACAACACCAGGCACAAAAAGAGTTCCTCCCACCAAGCCGTGCAGATCAGCGGGGTGAGGTGGTGCCTAAGCCTCCCTATTGATCTACGGCGACAGTTTCTAAAAGTTTTGTGCCCCGAGCGGCGAGCAGTGAGGGAGAGTCGGCCGCGGGGAGTCCTGGGCCTGCTTCCTTTGTGGCCTGTGAACCTCAGAGGGAAGTTACAGTAGGGGGGTCAAGTACCGCCCGGCGCCTCGCTATATTCTTTACTTGTATAAAGCTGCCGTGCTGTGGACAGACACGTCATTCTCGAGTATCTTACTTGGTTATTGACCCTTCAACTACTTTGCTTATCTGCCCGAGTATTCAATATTTTTTTTTCATTTATTTTGATTTCGTAATTAACTATTTACTCATTTGTTTACTTATCTACTTATTCATGCGTTCGTTTCATTAATTGTTTGCCTATTTAGTTACTTTTAAATGTGGAAACTGGTCAAGAACACGAGAAGATGCAGAACAGCATTTCAACTGCCATTAAAAAAAAAAGCTCGAAAAGTTTAAGTGTTGAATGGTCGCGGTTTTATCCTCAAAATCTACCTTCTGTGGATGAAAGAGCGAGAGAGAGAGCGAGAGAGAGAGAGAGAGAGAGAGAGAGAGAGAGAGAGAGAGAGCAGCAGACAGAGCAGCAGACAAACACACCGTACACAAAAAGACAGACAGACAGACAGACAGTAAATACAGTCACACAGACACACGCCTTCAAAGTGAAGTATCAAAGCGCTCTCTCTCTCTCTCTCTCTCTCTCTCTCTCTCTCTCTCTCTCTCTCTCTCTCTCTCTCTCTCTCTCTCTAAATCTACCTGTATTTTCTTTCTTTTGTAGCGCCATTACTGTTTTTTTTAAGGTTCGCTTTGTATCGCCTGACCAGGAGAGAGAGAGAGAGAGAGAGAGAGAGAGAGAGAGAGAGAGAGAGAGAGAGAGAGAGAGAGAGAGAGAGAGAGCACTTTTTACTATGCCAATAAAATTAAGTACATACGCTACACACACACACACACACACACAGGCCATAGAGAACGCTACACACACACACACACACACACAGGCCATAGAGAACAAGAACAGACGAGCGAGGGAGGCGAGCGAGGAACCATGAAACTAAAAAAGAAAAAATATAACTTTCTCCGCAGCAGAGAAAACACACACACACACACACACACACACACACAGAGCCATAGAAAGACATGATGCATATTTTTGAGAGAGAGACAGACGAGACAAAAAAAAGCAGATAAACACGACAGATTTTCGGAATTAGAGAGAGACAAACTCAGACATACAGAAATAGACGGACAGAATCTTCATGTTTTGCAATACTGGGGTAGTGTATTCCATCAAGCATCTCGCCAAATCACCGGGAAGAGGAGGAAATTACTCTAATAAACCTACGAGAGAAACAACTTGCGTGGGGGAGGGAGAAAAAAGTGAAAAAAATAAAGCTGGAGAGAAAGAGCAGTTTTTAAGTTCAGAGGATCGACGTGGCGCTGCGGTAGAGAGAGAGAGAGAGAGAGAGAGAGAGAGAGAGAGAGAGAGAGAGAGAGAGAGAGAGAGAGAGAGAGAGAGAGAGAGAGAGAGAGAAACAGTAGAGAGGAAGAATAAATATAGAAGATGGAAGAAAGGGATAGAGAGAAAAACGTGGGTGGGAAGGGTGCCTGAGAAGGAGAGAGAGAGAGAGAGAGAGAGAGAGAGAGAGAGAGAGAGAGAGAGAGAGAGAGAGAGAGAGAGAGAGAGAGAAAGGGAAGAGAGAATAAAGAGGAGAGAGAAGGAGAGATGAATAAGGGAGGCGATAGAAGGAAAGGGTGAGGAGGAAAAGTGGTTCGGGAAGGGCGCCTGAGGAAGAGGCGGGGAAATATTGCGAAGGGGAATGCGGGGAAAAAGAAAAGCATCTCAAGCAGAAAGGAAAGAGAGGGGAGGAAAAGTGGAGGAAGAACAGGGAAGCGATCTGAGGGAGAGAGGGAGAGATGGTGCGCGGTGATACAGAAGCAGGGATGGGGTGATGGGGGTGATGTGAGGCTGGGAGAGATAGGGATAGGGAGGGGAGGGAGAGGGGAGACGAGGAAAGATGAGGTGTGTAGGGTACGAAGATAAGAGGGAATGTTTACATGATGGAAAGAGGTGTGTGTGTGCGTGTGTGTGTAATTTCAGATAAGGCATATATACCTGGGAACGGTCACACTTACTTCCATTCATAATCTCTGGAGTATTTCATAGCAATCAATAGCTAATGATGGAATAGTTCAAGGATTATACAACATTAATTCGTAACTTTTGACAAGGTAATGGGATCTGAGCGTCTAACTTTACATACGCGTACGCTTTCCTGTGATACAAAAAATTGAGGGTTCAGCGTTCAAAATGATAAGCATGATGACGAAATTTTCTTTTGAATGGTCAGTCTGCTGGAGACGAACCTTTCAAATACAATCCCTTCCCTTACACATTCACCAGGAAAAATACACAGTGCGAGGCTCGGTGCAGACCACCCGAACTGCGCTGCCTTTGTTCTTTTGTTTCTTTACCTCCGCGCTCCAGAACTGATGCCCACACAGCAGCACCAATACTAACTGGTCTGATTACCTCCGTGACTGATCTGATCAAATCCAATGTTAACGGCACGAGGAGGGGACGCACAGCTGGGCTCGGCCACATTACAGAGCTGATAACACAAGGAAATCTTGGGACGGTTCCCAGGACGTGTGTTCGAGTGTAACCTTTGTGCCTTTTCAAGCATACGAGTCTATGTGGCTTTTCAAGCATACGAGCATTCCAAAGGTAAGAACTCCATTTCATAGCTATGAAATTATGAAAAAATATGCTATGACTCGTGATATTACAATATCTCTATATCTTGATTTCAGCAGGCGAAAATGTAGCTACATACCCGCCATTAACAACCTTAGTACCGAGTCTGTTCATTCGCTCATCACTCATTCACTTATCACTCCACATTATCTAACAGGCGTTAAATTCCAAGACCCGCCACGTGCCTCGAGATCAGCAAAACCCGGGGATGCTAACACTGCAAAACCACACACAGCGAAGCATCGTAAAGTAGTAGAGTCTCGGGGCAGATGCTGAGTACAGCGTCTATTGCAAGCATGATGAAGGCAGCGAATGAAGCGTGAAATGCGTGAAGCGAAAGCGCGGCACGCGCCAGTGCGGTACACCCAATAACGGAAGGTCTAGTCTGGCTGAGGAGGCGAGGCTGATATGGAGGAAATGCTGGCCTATGTTCAGAAACTCTCTGCTTTCCCACCATGACTATTTTCAAAGGCCACAGATGATTAACAGTATTCAAGAGTGTTTCTCCTGTTGATAATGTAGAAAATGTTACTCTGTCTCTAGAAGCATAAAAACACTCTTAAAAATCCTTTATATTCTGAAACTTTTTGTAATTAGGGAAGGTGTGGTGAAGGGTGTCAGAATATGGTCCATTACCGCCTCCGTCACAACGCCCGGGTCACTGCAGCCATCCAGGAAAGTATTACTCTGATAAATCTTATACGACTTCATGCTGCTGAGGACGAATTGTTCATTGCCACCCTGTTGCTGAGGCGTCTTGCGTTAGCGAGTCTTGTTCGTGGCACTAACACTGACAAACGTCTAACACCAGCAACATACTATAAAGAATATCAACAACCAACACTGATATCGCTAAGGAAGCTCTGACACGAATAGAATTATACACCTGAGCACATCATTAGAATATACAGCGCAGTGTGGCGTCCTTGTCTAGCCCAGGTGTCATTCGTTATCCTCATTATATATCTATTTATTATTTATTCTGCTCATGGCGTGTTGAAGAGAACAAGAAGGATGCGACAAAACAACAGTCCCTGTAGAATACATGACACGTTCTAGAGCACATGAACACAATTGTCAGTAGATCAGTAGAGTTTCCATCCTTGTCCTTGAATTTATCTGGTCTTAATTTTCCTATAGATTCTGCATTAACATCTCAATAAGTAGCATTTAGAGAAATCAGTTGGCTTATCATCCCTGTTCTGGAATTTCCCCAAGTAATGTTCCCTATTCATTCTACCCGAAAAATCTGACAAGTGAAACCATCGTTGCTGGCTGGTTACAGTGGTGGTGATTGTTTTGGTTACCTTGTTAGTGGTGGTGGTGGTGGTGGTGGTGGTTGTGATGGGGGTGTGTTGGTTACAGTAATGGTGGTAGGGTTGGTGATGGTGGAATTGAAGGTTACAATGGTGGTGGTGGTTGTTACAGCAGTGGTAATGGTGATGGTGATTATGCTGATAACGACCACCACGGCCATTATGATGACTGTCACGTCGTTCACACCACAATGGCAGCCACTCACGCACTCTCTCTCTCTCTCTCTCTCTCTCTCTCTCTCTCTCTCTCTCTCTCTCACTGACATTCACCAAGACAGACATGACCTTCGGTGACCTGCTCCAATGACCTCCCTCCTCCCTTCCCTCACCTCCTGACCTTTTCTTGACCTCTGCACCTTCCCTTGATACAATGCCCTTACTTCTTGCCTGAACTACTCTCTCTCTCTCTCTCTCTCTCTCTCTCTCTCTCTCTCTCTCTCTCTCTCTCTCTCTCTCTCTGTCTGTCTCTCTCATATCAGTACAAGAATATAGGAAGTCAAGCATGACTGTCACTGCATCACGCTGTCCCCTCAACCCTTTCCTCCCATGCCCTCCTCCCTTACAAGTGCAATGATACACGCGACTAAACTATTGAACAATGGTAACGACCAACAATCATTGCCACTAAATACAATTGCAAATAACAGCTTCAAACTATCCGTGACACCACTGCACGATATTCATATGTACAGCATCACGGAAAACACAGTAGCGGGGATACAAGCTGCCGTGGGGAGCGGCAGGCTGTGGGGGGTGGGGGGAGGGGACTAGTATCAGTGACGTCACAAAGTCTACTTACCCTCAGTTATCATGTGAACACGTGTTATGAAATAAACAAACAAAACATGGTGACTGCACACCAAAGACAACAAACATGAATCAACAACTGTACCTCGCTCCTACTGCTGTCCGGCGTCGCCACGGAGTAACTCACGACAGGGAACACCAGGCCTCCAGCACCACACTCCCTGCTGCCAGCGCTCAGTACCCACGGCAAAGTCAGCTCCATGGAAGCTAGAGAGTCTAACGCTTCCTTTGCCTGCACTACTGCAAAGTACAATTAACGACCACTACACAAACTAATGACACCGGTGTTCAATTACTGAGGTGATTAACGCGCAATTCAGATATCCACGTGACCGCGCGGCGCCTCGTCCCTCGAGTGGTGACGCCAGCGTGGGACCTCCGCCTGGCCAATCTGGGACTCGGTTCGTTCTCGAGGTTCACTGCTTCGAGTCTTTCTCATACCTTTCTTTATTTCCGGTATCTGGTATGCCGGGATATGCCACTCAATTGCTGAATATTACACGGTATACAAAGGACGTATATGAGAGCATGAAAGGTCTACGAAAGGTTTATCTCAGCTCGGTTTCAAACATCTACGCTGACTTGAATCCATACCTCAAACGTCACATTGACAGATTCACCACCAAATTGTACTCCTGTAGTGTTCACGAGGTAAGTATGAGATTACACCTTATACAGAGAACATTTATCAGCATTGCAGGTTCAAGAAAGGCGAATTTTAGCTTGGTTTCAAACGGCAATCCATCCTGACCCGAGTCCTCAACTTTAGCATTACGTTGCCAGATTCACCACCAAACTGTATACATGTACTATGTATGCAGTAAGGATAGGATTACACGTGTTTTCAATGGAGATATGATAGCATTACACGAATGTGAAAGATGTATATCAGCTTGGTTTCAAATGCCTACTTACGCTTACTCCAATACGTATGTGTGTTGTGTATGTGTGTTGAAGTGCCACGTGCCTGATCCACAACCAAAGTGTATTGTTGTAGTGTGTATGAAGCAAGGATGAGATTATACCTCATACAAAGAACATTCAACCGCATTGCAGGGTTAAGATTACACACTATTCAAAGGACATGATACATTATTGGACTACGGAAAGTAAATCTTACCAAACGGGATCCACCCTGACTCGAATCCCTAAGTTGAAGCGTCGCGTTGCCAGATTCACCAGTAGATATCAATTCAACGCAAATGGTGACCTCCCAACACTATAAAAGAGAACAGAGAATACATACTCTTATCTACTTCTAAGTCATCACGTATCACGAGTGTCCAAACAATGAATAGCGTACGAATTATTTGTTAGATGTTCATTTTCTTGAGGCAGCGGCGACTCGGCACATCTAATCATCCTACTGAAACACTTCTGCGCCGCACCACCTCCACCAATCAAAAGGCTCTACGTAGTTAAAGTTACACTCATTTTTGAGGGTGTTTTTATGGTGCTAGTGACACACTAACAAGATTTCCACATTATTAACAAGAAAACTTTTGAGAGAGAGAGAGAGAGAGAGAGAGAGAGAGAGAGAGAGAGAGAGAGAGAGAGAGAGAGATTTAACTTATTACGCATAAAGGCGTCAGTCCTGACCATATGCAGGGAACAAGCACATAACAAGTGCATAATTGTTTGAAAGACGTATACAATATATAATTCAAAAGAAGTTACAAACACTAAAGCAAACGGACGTCAGCATCCACCAAATTTAGAGAAGCGTGCGAGGATGTCGTCGAGGTTATCACCCATCAAGAGGTGGCGGCACACATCAGTGATTGGGACTCCATGGGGTAGCAGACTGTCCAGCTGAGGGCAGTGGAGAGAGTGGTGCTCCAAAGTGTTGTTATCAGGGGCACCTCAAAGGGGGCAGGAAGAGAAGTGCTGCACGTGTGGCAGTCCCGCAATCTCCCACACCGACCTGTTGGTAAGACGAAGCCTAGGTGACACCATATTCTGCCTCCTCACCAGAGAGAGAGAGAGAGAGAGAGAGAGAGAGAGAGAGAGAGGTTTACATAAAAGCGTAGCTGCATTATTCCCAAGCATTCCTCGTGGTGACGCCTCCTCGCTCGCCCAGCATAAGATTTTTGTAAGCCACAGACAGCTTATGGCGAGACCTTTTCATGGTAATTTGGGTTGGTAGGGGGAGCGCGCGATGGGCAAAGGCGAGGGGCGTAGGGAGGGAGGCATCTTTGAGATAAATATAAAGAGATGACACTCAGCGGGAATACGGCTCCTCCGCGCCACCTGGCAACCTCGCCTCCCCCTCGCCTCGGCTCGGGATAAAGATTTAACGCTAAACTTTCCCAGCACAATATAATGAGATGGAGAAATGAGCGCACACTAACCTGCCCGCCTGGCAGCCTGAGCCCGTGGTGTGTCTGTGTGTGTGTGTGTGCGTGTGCGTGTGAGAAAGAGAGAGAGACTGCGTTCACCACTCCCAAAAAGTATTCAGGCTAACAGCACTTGTCACCAAAGCTAGTAACACTCTCTCTCTCTCTCTCTCTCTCTCTCTCTCTCTCTCTCTCTCTCTCTCTCTCTCTCTCTCTCTCTCAACTATTATTAGAATCGTTAAGACAACCTTGAAAAAACCTAATATTGTTCACTGGGGCTAAGGCACTAAAACATTTCAGAGTGCGCTTCATTTTGCGAAGGTTCATGGAATATTTACAACCATTCTGTCTGCAGTCAATTTTCACGTAAGTATTTTCATTTTCTAGACATCCTTCCTTCAGGGCAATCACACACAGAGACAGAGAAACACGTCTCTCTCTCTCTCTCTCTCTCTCTCTCTCTCTCTCTCTCTCTCTCTCTCTCTCTCTCTCTCTCTCTCTCCTTGTCCATAGAGTAAGGGATTGGCATCATGCACGAGACTCCTCCAGTTGTTTCTCTCCCTTGCGTCTTCCTCTGTGACTCCCATCCTTTGCAGTTCTACCTATATTCCATCCCTTCATCTCACTCTGTCTCCCCCTCGTAGAAGAGATAGGAAGGGAAGCATGGAAAAAGTGGATAGGAAAAGGAAGACTAAGAAAATATGAGGCTAAAAGTTAGTAGATGAACTGCTTAAAGGCCTCCAATCTTTACCTGTGATCCTCCAGTCATGAAAGATACACAGTGCAATGTTTCAATAATTCCACGCCTTGGTCCGCCTCCTCGCAGCAGCAAAGGTCACAGCCAGTAGTTAAGGGACGTTGAACTCATCTAATGAAGACACATGGGGGGCGAGGCGACCATTTCACGAGGGCTAATGAACGGTGAGTCAATAGTAGTGATAGTAGTGATAGTAGTGGTGCACGCGAGGGTTGGAGAGAGAGAGAGAGAGAGAGAGAGAGAGAGAGAGAGAGAGAGAGAGAGAGAGAGAGAGAGAGAGAGAGAGAGACTATATGAAGGCAAAAAATTATTGATGGGTATTCACTAATCCCGAAAATGGTGGTGGTGGTGGATGGGATGATAGAAGAGGAAGAAGAGGAGGAGGAGGAGGAGGCGCGGAGGAAAGGAAAAAGGAAGAGAAGGGCAAAAAAAAAGCTACAACAACAACAACAACAACAACAACAACAACGCTTAGAAAGAGAAGGTAATTATAATAATAGTAGTGGTGGCAGTGGCGGTCTTCATGGTGATGGTAGTGGTGATGGTGGCGGTTTCATTCTTTCCAACCACTGAAGTACAAGACAAAAAACAGAAAAAAAAAAAAAAACTTCCTTCACCAGTGTAGTAAGATCTTTATCTCATCTTCCTCTCCTTCCATCTTCCCTGCACCAAAAAGTTAAATACCGTCTGAAACCACACACACACACATAAAAATAGCGCAAAGAATGTATGTAGTAAAAGCATTGAGTTACCAACGAAATAAAAAAAAAGCAATACCTTTCCTCATCAGTTTACGTAGTAAGATCTTTAACTCACCTTCATCTTCCTCCTCCTTTCCTGCATCAAAAAATTAAACACGGTCTGAAATCACACACCGAAATAACGCAAAGAATGCACGTAATAAAAGCAGTGAGTTACGAACTTCCATCTCATACCTGCAGACCTCAAAAAAATCCTTAATTGCTCTCCTCGGCGAGAAGAGACAATCATTGAGTCAAAAGCTTGGCATCAGCATAAATCTACATGAAAAAGACAGCATTCTTTCCTCCTAATGTCACCGCCTCGCCCGCTGCTTAAAGGGATGCTCTTGTCCTGCACACACAGTGAAATCTCGTTGTGGGAACCAGGGACGCAGGGCCTTTCTTTGACCACGTTAAACCCTTTCACTTGGGTATGTAACTATTCACAACACTAAAAGCAATGTATGGAGCCTTTACAAACATCTACAAGAAAGAAAAAAAATATACAAAAAAGAGTAGATTTTGCTATTTCCAGCCAGCACAAAGTTTGCATGTGGCTGTAGAATAAGAAAAGTTGCATTTGGAGTGATAGTGATTAAAGAAAGATGTGCCAAATAGCAGGAAAATTATTAAGGCAAGGCTAGTTCAGGCTAAGATAGGTATGTCTTGATCCATTCAATAGCTATATCAAACTTATAAATAGGAATATGTAGGTGTATATAGGTAGGTATCTTTTTATACACCAACTGTCAGTCGTATGTCTGGGGGGGCTTCTTACAGTTTCCATTATTTTTCTGTATTTTTAAAGGTTCAACTTACTCGTGATTATTAAATAGGTTATATTAGGTTGGCTTAGGTTAATATACAATGCTAAATAAGGTGATGAAAGAGAGAGAGAGAGAGAGAGAGAGAGAGAGAGAGAGAGAGAGAGAGAGAGAGAGAGAGAGAGAGAGAGAGAGAGAGAATGATTATGAAAAAAATACAATTCTAATTTTTGTGTGTTACTTTGAAATATCACCAGCATTTCTCCAACTAACACATTTTTATTATTTATAATTTAATTAATATTTTTTTTATTTCGTTATCCACACTTAATTAGCCTGGAGTTTATATTTAGCGGTAATTAATTATCAGTATTTTTGTTCATATATTTATTTATTTCATAGTATTTTTTGTGTTTGTATGTATGTGCGTGTGCATTTTTTACTTAGTACTCCATTCATTATTTGCATTTTTATTCATACAGTTGCATATATCATTGAATTTTGTTTCGCGCGCGCGCGCATGTGTGTCTGTGCGTGTGTGTGTGTGTGTGTGTGTGTGTGTGGTTTGTATGAAAAAATATGTGCTATACACTTTAATTATTGCCATCCTAACAGTGCCCCATCATTATTGTTTATAGATTAGGTAGAGAGTGTCCAGCAACTAACCACAAGATGTACACAGACAAACACAATCCATCTCGTGAACAAGGAACTGTTATGAAATCCGCGAACACCTAGTAACTCACTACATCATGTTAAACTATCAATAAAACTATAAACATCTATGAAGACCGTAGTTTCCTAAAGAGCTTGTTTAACTATCACTAAATTCATGCAAACATCCTTGAGAACTCCAATATTTTCACAAAACCCTACAAAACTATTACTAAAATCATGAAAACACCCTTGAAACCCCCAATAACTTCAGCTAGACCTTGTTAATGGTAAAGTTAATACGCTTACATCTTTAATCATTCAACATTATTACTAAAGATTTGGGATGCTGTGTCTGTCGTTTTTCATAAATAAAATCTTAACAAAGCGTCGGACAAGGATGCTATTTTGACAGTGGATGTTTGAGACCTTGACCTAATTGGCAAAAATATTCGTTGGTGTCATATGGAGATAATAAAGGAAATTATAAGAGTAAATTTAGGGTAAACTTAGCTAAAACTTGCAGGCACTGGTAGCGAGACTAGTAAGTGTCGTCAAGATAGATGACCTCTTCACTGTGGACAGCGCAGTGAAGGGGATTTCTTAACACCAATAAAGTGAGTCATGTTCCCTTGTTTTGTATTGATAATGTTCTGACAAAGCTCATAGTCGCCATTATTGAAGATGGCCCTTCATGAAACACTACTGATATGCTGCAAGACTTAATAGCAATAGTGTAGGACAAGGACGACAGCCTGCCAGAGTGTTCCCCCCGCTTTACTTTCCATTACTACAGGAAGGAGGTGATTGCAACACAAGCACGACAGGAATGACAGCTTCATGCAATAAATTGTCAACATACTGGATACGCATTTTCATATATTCAGCTGCTTTACATATGTTATTGTGAAAATTATCTGGGGTTTTCTAATATTTCTTTCACGTATTCCATTTTGAAAGTGTGTGTGTGTGTGTGTGTGTGTGTGTGTGTGTGTGTGTGTGTGTGTGACAGTCTAGCACCGACACCAACTCAGTGCACCTAAACACACTGAGCTGTAATGTGCTGTGATTACTGGTGTTGGTGTCACATGCTGTAATATAATTAATATTAACAAGTACCTCGTGTCATAATGATGGCGCTAACAATACTAAATGAAACACTTCATTATTCATGTTGTTATTATTTCTTACCTATTTGCTTATTTATATTCGAAATAAGCTCACACCCAAAGTCAGTGATAACACACGTCATCTTCCCACATCTCAGTATATTTGGTAACTTGAAACACAACTTGATCATCGAATGTGAGGCAAAAAATACGATGTTTATTCCTCTCCCAGCAATGCCAGCAAAGTCTAATCCTCTCTTTTTCCTCTCTATTCCTTTCTCTCACACAATCCAGCACTGTCCTTCATTAAATTTTATTCCTGTCCTTCCATTTCTCCTGTCATGTTCAAATCATCTCATTCTCTTCTCGACCCTTTTCTCTCACATAATCCAACACTCTGTCCTTCATTTATTTCCGTCCCTGCATTCCCTCCTTGCGTGCTCCAATTATCTGATGCTCTTTTCTAGCATTCCCCTCCTACTCCAACACTCTACTCTTCTGTTTCACTATAGGTTTATTTGACATGTTTACTTTCTTCTTTAATTTTTGTTCTTCTGTGTCGTGTTTGTGAGGTATTTTGAAATGAGATGCCTTGTCAATTGTATGATGGCGTGAAAATTGGTGAGGTTTGCGGTGTGAGAGTTTGTAACAGCGGAAGTAATAGTGGTAGCAGTAATGTTGGTGTTGGTGGTGATGATGCAGGTGGGTGTACATCGTTGAAACTGCGTCCGTGTATAAAGGAACACGTCCCTACATGTCGCTCTTCACTGCTAAGGCAACAGGCTACACAAGACGAGGCTATCTCTCATCAGCCAACACGCCGCGATCTTGTCACGGCGGCGTCTTCTTGTACCATTGAATCATTACTGAATATCTGGGGCCGTGTCGAAGGAGATGTCTGATATAGTGGTGACGTCAGCAGCGTGTGACATCACCTGCTACACCGCCACCAATTGTCCATAGTCTACTACAGTCTCTCTCTCTCTCTCGTGATAGCCCTTTCCTGCCTCTCATTTTCTTTAATTTCCTCTTCCTTTTGAGTCCCTCTTGCACTCAACACACTTCCTTCAGTTCCTTTCTTTTTCTTTACTTCCTTCGGACCTACATAATCTCTCTCTCTCTCTCTCTCTCTCTCTCTCTCTTGAACTAATGGTTGCTGTGTGTTGTGTAATCGTCTTTACCGAAGCCAATTGATTCAGATATTACCAGTATAAGAGAGAGAGAGAGAGAGAGAGAAAGAGAGACTGCTTCACTCACTGATTCACTGACAAACAAGAGGACGAAGCTGCTTCGCTTATATTTACGAACCATATTTAAAGGTCAAAAATACACACTAGTCATCATCGTCAGCATTTCAGGAATCCCCCGCCAGAGTTAAATGCAGCTGCCAAATTAATTCGTTTCGTACAGGCGTAGTGTATAATTTAGTGTGCATAGTTTAGGCAGATACATAAGTAGTGTGGGTGACTACAATGGGCACGCATGAGGAAGCAAGTTTACATTGAAATAAATATGAATGCTGAGATTCTTCCTTCTTTCCTTCTCTTCGCTAAGTGTGTCCAGACATAAAGCTGCGAGTCTTGTACCAAAAGTTAGGACGCGGGGCAGAAGTTGCCTCGTTACGGGCTGCAGGACGCGGCGGGAAGAGGCGGCTGAGGTCCGACGCTGAACAAGTAAACAGCAGCATTACTCACCATTACGAATACTTACCGGAGGGACTTTATGGAAATGCTCTCTAATGTTCACTTAAGTCGCGCCAAATTGCGGTTTTCCGGTAATAAGGTCGACATGTATTAAGTGGAGAAAAAACAGACAAAACCGGAAACTGGTGCCACTGTGCGGGCATTAGTGCAATGACAGCTTCCCACGCGCCAGGTTCTCAGCGCCTGTCTGCTTGTACAAGACGGTTGGCTCCCGCTCACTTTCACTCGGTGCCAGCGGACAACTTACGACCATAACAAGAACGTAAGAATATAAAAGACGCTGCAAGAAGTCAACAGCGGCAGTTCGTGTATGTATATACAAACGTAGGTCCAAGTATATTTCTTGAAAAAAATCACTTCAGCTAGAGCCTCTTGAAAGTAGTGGTGGTGCGGCGCGGAAGTGATTCAGAATAGGCCTATGTTGCAGACATTTGCCGCAAGAAGCATTGGCACGGCACTGCACCTCCAGCTGCGCCAGATAATTCTGTCACCGTAATTAATTACTCTTCAGATAAGGATGTTCATGCTGACTTGTGTAAATGTGTTGCTCTGCTTTCCAGGATCCTAGAGAGAGAGAGAGAGAGAGAGAGAGAGAGAGAGAGAGAGAGAGAGAGAGAATAAATAAAAAGAGGAAGAGAATTACATACTGAAAACTTTGCTTTTATTATTGCTGCCACCACCATCGCTACTTTGGACGTGTGGAAAGTAAGGTGGAGGGGCAGAATACCAGAGTGGCAAGCATCTATTATTCCTACAGCATTATTAAATACTGATTGTGCGAACCTGCCCACCAATACACAGTTTTGCTATTACATATATACTGTTAACCTTACCTGCACTGGGGACAGACGGGAAATGAGAGAGTGTTCCTCGTGTTTGGTGATGAGGGACTAGACAGAGCAATGGTGTACTTGTAACACATGGTGTTTGATGGTGGTCACTATACAAATTATTTCTGTATATTGCTCGTTTCATATTTGTTTGTTTCATAGTATTTGCTCGTTTCATATGATAACTACCTGGGAATAATGAGTGTTAATGAGTGTTTCATTCGTGTATGAATCCCTCGAGCGGTAAACCGAGGGAAGGTAGCTCAGGGAGGGAGGTCAAGCCGGCAGTCTATCTGTGGTATAGCAGCCGCACACACCTTGTTGGATTGAAACCTGTGGATTTATTCCCTGTGAGCGCCAGAGACTGGTGAGTGTTCCTCTATTACATTTGTGATAGGTTTAGGAATATATTAGGAATGTGTAGTAATTTGTTGCTTGTTATTCTCTCCTGTTGTATTTACTTTACCTTACACCTAGAACTGTTACATATATGTTGTGTTTTTGTGATATTTCAACGTAAATTGTCGTAGTTAGGTAATCAAACATTCATGTGAGATTTGTGACCCAGGAGGGTCTTTACACCGTAAGGATAGTCACCATAGCTTGTTAGCTAGTAGTTTATTTATCATCTAGTAGTTTATTTATCATGTATTTGTTATTTTTTTTCTTTTTGACACGTGTTCATAGTGATTTCATTAATGTGTTGCTCCAATGCCTTCATGTGGACTTTGTGATGTTACTTATGTTAATTTTGTATTGCATAGAGATTAATTAAGGGTCCTTTTCCAGTTGGACCGTTCACCCTCACGTTCACCCTCACGTTCACCCTGTCGTTCACCCTCACGTTCACCATATGGGACAAGTAAACACACACAAGAATGAACGAGTGTCAATAACGAGGCGTAATAATATACCAAGAAGAAATACCCTTGTGTGACGCCCCTGAGTGGGTGTTACAGTACTCATAACCTTACCTGCAGCTTAGACAGGCGGGAACAAAACCAAGTATTCCTATATTACATTGTGTTTTGTCATAAGCAACAAGACAGAACAGTGGCGGAGGGACAGTAAACTTGTATTCAGTTAAATGTGCAGTCATGGTGAATAGTTGAGTAACATACCGCTCCGTGCTTACTGTCTTTAGTGTTATTCATCTAAAGTCCTTTAATGTGCTGACTAATTAGGATAAAGAGACTCGTGAGGAGGGAAGTTGTTGTGTGAACAGGACGTAAATGCTGCGTTGTCTGTGATGTATAAAAATAAGAGTGGGAAGGGGAAGATTTTACTTACGTTTGTTTCGTTTTAGCATGAGCGGAAGGTTCCAGCCAGTGTCATTAGTGCAATAAAAATTTTAACATAGGGAAAAGTGCTAGAGAAGCTTAACGTAGAAATATTCTGACATCAAAGAAAAAAGTTGAACAGAAAGATAATCTTTCTTTGTCTGAGCATGAGTGTTTGTAATCAGAATAAAAATGGTTCTGAAAAAAAAAATGTATGTAATGTTTCTGGATGAATTTTGTGAGACCAAACTAAACCGCAAGGGAGAAGAAAATATTTGAGTCAGATTTGAAGAGTAAAATCAGTCTTGGCTGGGAAAGTTAGTGGGAAAGAATGTAGTTAGGTATTATTATGAACGATCCGCCGCTGGAAGGTTAAGAAGGTAAAGGAGGCGCATTATTTTAAGGATAAGAACAAAAACACACGAGGAGAGATAGATAAGCATTAGAGCTTATGAGCCTGCGAGTGGGAAGAAGTGGAGAGAGAGAGAAAATCCTTGGGGATTCCAGACATTTATTAGAAAAATTTAGCGAAATGAAGTGACTGCAATAAATCTAACATGAGAAGAGAACAGTGGATACAGATGAGAGAAAAGAAGTGGAGAAAGAGAGGAGAGAAATTCTTTGCAGATTTCAGAGACTTAACAATATGTAGAATTTTTAAACGGTGAAGAGGGTGAACTGGATAACTGATGCCGAAATAAGAGACACTATAAAGAATGAGGGAGTTGGATAAGTGAAAAGAAGTAAACGAGAAATACATTCTTAGAGGTTTCACATACTTATCAGATAATGTTAATGGAGTGAAGTGACTTGTCTAGGAATTTCAGGTGAAAAAAATAACAAAACACCCCTACTTTAATATAATAGGTTGCGGAGGCAGAAAAAAGAAAAGGCCAGTAACATCTTAACCTAAAAGAAGACAAGATGAAAGACGGACAGCCGGTATTTCAGCTAGATCAGATTGCATGAGCTTGGGTGTTCTGGGTCATTGCCCTCAATTACAGATATTCTCCTTCCTCCGCCGCCGCCTCCTACTCGCTGCTGCTCATGATGGAGTGTGCCTCTCCCGTGTGTGTGGGAGGCTTTCACACACACGGGATTACCAAATAGAGTCGGGTCAAAATTCATCATCTCATTGTCTCCTACTACCGCGTACGCTTAATTAATCACAAGACCAACAAGTGTTTTTACCCTGCCCACGAACAATACCAGCTTTATTTTGTACCTTTGCGCTCGCCCCGCTCTCTCTCTCTCTCTCTCTCTCTCTCTCTCTCTCTCTCTCTCTCTCTCTCTCTCTCTCTCTCTCTCTCTGCAGAACACAGCAGCGAGTGATGTATTTTTAATTCGTATATATATTAAAATTCCAGAATATGATTAATATGTTGAGGAAAACATGGCCGAATTTTTTACATCCGCTCCGCGACTCCTGACACACACACACACACACACACACACACACACACACACACACACACACACACACACACAGACAGACAGAGAGGGAGTTACTACTACTATTATTACTATTAGCGAAAATAATAACATTGTGCATAATATCATAGGGCTTAAATTATAGATAAATATGAAATAGATGTAGCAAAAAAGTCCTTGTGCCGGTATTTAGACAAGTGAGACAAGCACCACTCTCTGCCTGCTTCTGTATTACCTCCTGCTTATCACCTGAACTGTTTCGAGAGGAAATGTTTCATGACACTAGTCCTCAAATTTTGGACAGCCCTCTTGACTGCACTTTTTGTGGACTAGAACCTTCAGTGGGCCTTTTTATTTATTTATTTTTCCTATACCCTCTTATCAATAATTTTTCCTATACCCTCTTATCAATAAAAAGTAAATAAGAACATAAAAATACAATATGGAAAAACAAAATCTTAGAGAGGAACAAGAGAGGTGAAAAAGAGACCAAAGCAACATTATATATATATTTTATTGCAAAAAGCCTCAAAAGTGTGCCAGCGTTACAAATATGCTTAGTAGTACTCGTATATCTGTAAGCCTACCAGTACTTATAATTTCACTTTCATATCACAACCCATGGATAGTAAGAGGCCTTTTTGTCCCCTGGTGGAGAGCAGAGAACGAGGATGTGAGTACCTGGCTAGCCTTTCACCTCGTGTATTCGAGAAGGATGAGGAGCGAAGCAATGGGGCAGAGAGTCAGCGAGCCAGCGAGTCAGCAGTGGACGTGAGTGACGCTCGAGCGACTGAATCTGGTTGAGGGTGGCCGTGGTTAGTTACTGAACATGTGTGTGTATGGCTCAGCGGTGTCTTTTGTGGTAAGAGGAGGAGGTAGAGTATAGTGATTCTTGTTCGTTATCGTTGTCATGTTGTTAATCTTCTGTTTTTACTTATATTTTCTTTGTTATCGTCTTTGTCGTCATTTTATTATGCATTTGCTTCTATTTCTTGTTTCTTTTTACCGTTTCTCTCTCTCTCTCTCTCTCTCTCTCTCTCTGAAATAATAATAAAAAAGAAAGCTAAAAACAAGGACAGGCCAAACTGATTTATTGTTTATGTATTAAGTCCATTTTCACCTTCTGAATTATTGTCTCCAAGTGTCAATTACTAAGACTCTTCTTCCTCCTCCTGCTGCTGCTGCTATTATTGTTGCCGTTCTTGCACACCGGTACACACGCGCCAGTCTTTATGTAAGAACTCATCCTTCCCTTCAGTTACCTTCCCTTCAGCAGATAGAATCCTTCTCTTTAAGACGGCCCCGGGCAGACAGCTCGGTGGGCAGCTTTCATGGTCCTCGGAGGGGCGGGAGTGGATACTTTTCTTAGGGCGAGACGACTGACAATCAATACCTGATGACGCTGATGACTGGTTTTGTGGGCGTTGTGAAGGCGAGGACGGGGCTGATGACTATCTGCTACTTGCTGCCGTGCGTCTTGCCACACTGACTTTGGTGAGCTGATGAGGCTGTTCTCTGGCTTACGTGCGCTCAACTTGACCGCCTTCCTTGCTTCCAGGGCTTTGCTTTTTAAGTCAGCTTTGGGAAGTGTCCCCGCCGGTAGGGTAGTGACGCAGAGCTACTCCTCGTTGGGCAGCGCGGCAAAGCGGCCACTTTTTTGTGAATGTGTGGAGAAGAGTCAGGAGATGGTGATGCAGGCCCTTCGTTAAGCATCGTTAGGCATCGTTAGGCTTCCTTTCCTTCACTTCTTGTAAGAGTGCAGCGAGTCACCGTCAGTGGCTGTGATGCAGGTGTCGTCCTCAGTGAAGAAAACGTTACATTGCAATTTCTTTCCTTTCTTTTTTCTTTCGTGACGTCAATGTAACGTTCAACTATAACCTAAGAGTAATCAACCATCAAACCAATACTTCCGTTTTTTTTGCCTCACACACACACACACACACACACACACACACACACACAGAGCAGCTATCCAGTTAAACGCGCGCATACACACACACATACACAGAGGGCAGACACATAAACACCACAGTATCCTTGGGGCCCAACCTGCCGAGCCCCGCCCAGCCCAGCCCAGCCCCGCCCCGTCTCTGCCACGGTAACAGTTTCTCCCCGTCAATATTTAGCGTAAATTTCAGGATTTCTAGCTGTTTCTAGACTCGTGTTATATAGCAGTAGGAGAAGGAAGAAAGGTGAAGGGTAGAGGAAAAGTATGAAGGGGAGGAAAAGTGACTAGGTACCGAGAAAAGGAGGGGGAAAAAAAAACATTTCGGCTCAATATCATTATTCTTTCTTTTCTATTAATGGAGTTGGCATTGTTTTGATATTTGATTTATTATTAGAAGACTATAACAAGTAATGATTCATAATAAAATCTAGTCTAGCTGTGATTTTATTTTTCGAAAAATAAGTACATTTTACTTATTTTTATTTATCTATTTTCGTATCCAAACGACAGGCTCTTAATATACAGCAGAAGAAACAAGCCTGGGAGGAAATATGCTGAAATGGAGAGTTGAGGAGGTGGGCCAGACATCAGCTCACGACATTGTTGGAACACGCGGTGTTGCCGCTTCTTCCATGTGAAGAGCGTATGGCTTGAGATACCGGGTATTTAGCAGTTCTTTTATTTCCGCTTGTAAATAAACAAAAAGTACTTCTTATTCTATTAGCTAAACTAAGACAATAAATGTGAACAGTCAACAGCACAAGACTCGTATCCAGTTTGCGCGCGAACACGCGGTGTTGCCGCTTCTTCCATGTGAAGAGCGTATGGCTTGAGATACCGGATATTTAGCGGTTCTTTTACTTCCACTTGTAAATAAATAAAATGTACTTATTATTCTATTAGCTAAACTAAGACAACAAATGTGAACAGTCAACAGCACAAAACTCCTCTCCAGTTTGCGCGCGCATTTCTCTGCTGTGGCGTGTTTTGTGGCTCCCCGCTGAACACTTCTATCTCTTGACGCTGTGAGTTAGGCTACTTTGACGGTGACTTGAACACTACCACACTGGGCTGCTGTGTGTGTGAGGAAGGTGTGGTGGAGCTGTGAAGTGTGGCTGAGGTGGTGGAGGGAAGCAAGCTGTGCGTTACCCTACAACCATCACCACCACTACCGCCGCCATGTCATCTTCGTCTTCTTCCTTCTCTTTATTCTTTTCCTCCTTTCCCTCCGCTGACGTGTGTGTGGTGTTCCTTGACCGCCGTCATGAGAAAGAGAATATGCAAGGTAGGTACAGCTCCTACTTGCGCAGGCTTTGACGTCAAAATTTAATGTAATCAGTGTGTGTGTGTGTGTGTGTGTGTGTGGAAGAAACGGGATCATAACCGAAAACCATATGCATATGCTATACTAATTTATTATGTAAGTTGAGTACTCCTCACACATACTCAACACACATCTTCAGTACGTACGTATGTATGTTCCTCTCATCATCATTGTGATGTACAGCTTACTGTATATTATGAGAAAGAATAAATGATTGACTGACAGACTGACTGACTACTACTACTACTACCACTCTAATAGCATAGGAATAAAGTAAAACACTACTACTACTACCAGTCTAATAGCATAGGAATAAAGTAAAACACTACTACTACTACCAGTCTAATAGCATAGGAATAAAGTAAAACAGTGAATAAGTGTAAGAAAAGGAAAGTAATTTTTAAAATTGAATGGTGTTTAAGTGAATTGTTGATAAGCTTGATTAATAAGAAAGGAATACATGTGAAGTAAGAAACAATAAATTAAGTCATAGTAAGAGAAAATAAAGAAACATTATGTAAAAAAGTGAATGAGTGTAAAAAGTGAAGTGAATGAGTAAAATGTATGTAAAAAAAAAAGTCAAATCAAATAAAAAGCAAAAAATTAAAATTGAAAATACTGTCTACTAATTGTAGTGATAAAAAAAAGTACAAAGATTGATAAAAAGTAAGTAAGGATAAAAGTAAGTAAGGAAAGTAAGGGATGGAAGACAAATATGAAATGAATAGTAAAGAGTTAGAAAGTGATAGCAAAAGAAGAAAAAAAGATGATTAGGAAAAAGAGAAGACCTCCACCACCACCACCATTACCAGCTCGTTCAAGCCTGACCTGCACTAGTTCGCCGGGTAAGTCTGTTATTATTATTATTATTATTATTATTATTATTGATGTATGGACTTTGTGAAATCGTAATTATGATAAACCTTAATGAAAGGTATAATTAATCACTAATGAAACATTGC